>NC_053132.1:17219398-17519398 GCF_010015445.1 Perca fluviatilis | reverse complement strand
GTTCTTTTCGCGTTATTATTCTTCAATTCTTTTCCCGGTCACTGTGTTCTCTGCAATGGCTAGCCCGGGGCTTCATAAATAGTAGAAGTTCAGTCACCAGCAAGGCGATACTTTTAATAGACCACGTCGGGTTTGAATGACATGGAACGGAGTGCTTTGCTTTTTAGGGCTCCTTCAACTTTGCAATGTGCCCGCTGATGCAACTCTGCCGCGACAAGCGGTGCCCCTGCTTTGCAAAAAGTGTTTAGTCTAAACAAGAAAAGCACTAAACAAAATGGGGAAAACTCTATTCACGCTCTCTCCGGCCTCACCCCACTCCCTTGGATTCACTTTGGGTTTCTTTCGGTTGTCATGGTTACCCCGGGGACTCGAAGCCACGACGAACGGTCTACACTTGATGACAGCGGCCGAGGCGAGAGCTGCATGGAATGAAGTGTTTTCTAAAGAGACAAAATAGATCCGGAGCGTCCCGAGAGAGAAGGGCGCACAAAAGAGTACTTCACCAAGTTTTAAATGTCACGCGCCCGGCAATGAGGGCTGCCTTGGCCAATGTTATTTTTACGCACGGCTTTTATAAACGTGGCTTCTCCTAACGTCGCCTGACGCTCTCGGGTTTGACAAGGTCCCAGGGCGCACACTCCATGGACTGAGTAAATGGTCTCTGCAGTCAGTCCCCTGAGGTATTCCAGCCGTGGATCTGTGCACCTCACTGAAAATGTCCAAAAAACTTGAGAAAAATGCTCCGCAGGATGCAATCTCAATTTATGAAATAACAGCCATTTATCTTTCCAGGGGATGTTCCAAAGTCGCAGAGCAGTTCTTTACATTAAAGTCTCAGGATGTAATATTCCTACAGAACTCTCGGCTGTGCATGAAATAGAACAAAAACGATGAAAAGCGGCGTTACAGCAAATTGCAGTGCATATAAAATGCAAACTGCAGAAAGCCAGTAAACGTTGTTAGTTCAGAGTTCCTTTCACCGTGCTGAATCCTTTCAGAAAAGCTCCAGATCCCACTGTCGCTGCATGCCGAGACAGTCCATAATCTGGAGCCTTTTTGCCGGTCAATGCAAGCGGTCAATTCCTGAGGGAGCGTCTCTACTCCTTTGATAACTGGTACAGAAGCTCCTACTGAGTCGCTCCTACTTCAGGAGTCTGAGAGACTTGGCGCTGGAGCGTTTCTTTGCTTAGGCACACTGTGTGTGAGTGTGTCTGTAGCGAGTGGTGCTCAGTCCCAAGTTAAATATCCCCCTCCGACGGCACAAAGTGTCAGAGGGGCCTGCCCACCCCACTTTCACTATGATTGACAGCCCCCCCCCCCACACACACACTCCGGGCCACCCCCTCCCCTTTCAACGTGGAAAATATCAGCCACAATCACAAGGATCAACTGGGTCCTAAAGCACCAGTTTCATTCCGTTTTATAGTGTAATATTCCACAACATGAACAGTTTTATCATATTACAGAAATTCTGAAATCTCACACAAACTTTTAGTGTTAGCCTAGATAGCAACAGTTTTCTCCGTCAGCTGAGTGTCTGTGATCCACTAATAGGTTCAATACGCTGTCAATAATCAGCTGAAGCGTTTAAAAGAGTTTCCTTGGCTTGAACTTTCCCATGAAATTGATGGGAAACGTTTAGTAGCTTGTCTACGGAAAAGGGGCATCACATTCCACCTTTGTTCGTCAGCATTTGGGTCTGCACAGGAATTGGCCCGTTGAACTTAGGGGTCACAAAATAGGCACGTAATTAAGGGCTATAAATGGCCATGGATAACTAAGCGGTACCTTTCCCATGCTAAGCAGTCATTAGGCCCTGGACTTACTTTTGCCTGAACTATGTTGGCCTTTTTATAATGCCACTTAAAAGTGATTTAGACATGTTAAATGTATTAACTATCAAGCTGAGGCATTTACACATTTTGTTGAGCCAAGAAGCTGGTATTAAACTATAATATTTTGGATGCGTAAGAAACGGTGGTGAAGTTGACCCCCAGTTTAAACAAACAGCAATAACTCTAATCAAAAATATTTTTAACGTTTTTAAAAAATGAAAATCATACATATCAACTTTTAGTAATTATGTAATTAAACCCAGTCACAAAAGGTGGCTAGACTGAGTTTGGATACGTTTCCCATTAGTTTGACCCTGGCTCTAGATTGATATATTTATCCTGTGCCGTTTGGATAGGCTGACCAGGGTTATTGGGCCTGTCGACTTGTCATTGTGCTTGTCTTTTGTAGTGGTCACTAGAGGGCGTCGATCCAGCACAGTGTGGACCTGCAGCGAGGGGCTCCCGAGACTCTCTCCCTCAATGTCTGACTCCCCATATTTGAATGCATGGGGAAGGAATGTGTACTCATACATAGTTATGCTGCAGCTCAAGTGAAATAACTCCCCAGCTTTGTGATCCAATATCCAAAAGCCAATGCTGCAGCCATTATGGCTAAATGAAGTAATTAACCTGAATCATCTTCAATAGGAGTATGACTTAAAAAAAAAAAAGATCTCCCGTTGAAGGACTTTTATCACAGACTTGCTCTAATGTTGGGGTCTGTTAGGATTAAGAGACTTCATGAGCCAATCTTAACTGCATTAAACACATGAAAATAGTTGCCAGCAGTCTTTTGCTTCCTATGACTAAATTCCCACTGACCCCTCCAACATGCATGCAGAGACACAAAGTCATAATGTGGTTAATGATTAGGGTGCCAGTGTAGACAGAGCTCAGTGGGCAGCGGGGACAGTAAGGCTGAGCTGGCTACTGTAGAACTGGCCATTGTCTTCCTCCACAGGCCTTGGGGTGCTGGACTGAGAGAGAAAACCCCATGCAGGGAGAGACACTTCCCTTCCTCCTTATTTCGAGCATTAATACTGTCGAGCAACCTAGCAATGAATCCACCCCCATCCCCTGGCTAATTACTGGAAATAAAGACAAGGAGAGGAGAGAGGAGGGGACCGGTGAGCACAGTCGGGGGTTGCGCCTAAGCAAAGCAGAGGAGGTGGTGGTGGTGATGAAGATGGTGGTGGTTTCAGCAAAGAGAAGAGGATGGGAAGAGGGGGGTGAGTGGTTGTGCCGGATGGCAGTTTGCTGTGGAATGGCTAATTAAATAACGCCATAAAAGGACCCCGGCTCGCTTTAACGAAGCCCGTCAACCTCTGACGAGTGGGGCTGGGGTGCTGGGATGGGGGTGGGACGCACCATAGAGGAGAGAGGTGGGGCTGTTGCTGAAAATTGGGCTTGTATAACAAGGGGACTTAGCTCTTTGGTTTAGCAGTGATTGTTCACGCTCCCTTAGGTCTCAATAGGGCGCACGGTGAGGGTGCGTTGGGGGGCAGCCCTTAGGCACAGATAGGACCCCCTTCTCCCCTGAATGCTATACACACATACACACATACACGTAACACATACACAAACACATACACACACTAACACCCCCACAGCTCTATACAAAGGCGTCTACCCAAGGTCCAGGCAGGAGCTTATCCAGTGCAGGGGCACAGCAAGGGGGAGGCCTGGCCAGACTGGCTGACTGTGCCCACTGGGGACTGGTAGAATGGCACAGGGGGGGTGGATTGAGACGGACAGCTTGGAGAGGAGAGAGGGGAGTAAACAGGAGAGACGAAAATGAAAAACATCACCAAGCAGAGCTGGACCGACAAAATCAATATTGTTTTTGCATTGCATATCTTTTTCTTGCTGCAATAAATGTGCTAATGTCAGGAGATAAGGAAAGTAATGGAATTTGGCAAGGTACTGTGGCAATTTGGAAATAGCCTTGAGTGGCAGATATAATGCAACTCTTGAAATTCCCAATCCCCCCCTCCCTTCAAATCAACAGATATGCCTGGAGCACGTCTCCTAATTAGTTTTGTGTTGCGACGTCTCCAGCAGAACACTCTCTGTTGGACCTTTGGCAGGCTGACAGATTTCAGAACCAACCAGAGCCGTCACAAGTCTTTTTGGAATTGTCAAAACTGCAGAAATTGTTTGGAAGTATTCTTAACTAAACATTTCCAAGAGCCCTGAGATTCGTACCACAGCATATTTGTTTCTATTGTAAAATCCAGTATGATAGACCACTTAAATATTTCTTTGGATTTACTAGATAGATATCTCTTGCCTTGGATACACTTACACCCCATGCCACAATAATTCAAAACCGAGAGGTTCAAAATGCAAATAAATAGCTTTCCACCACTGCCTGTCACTATTGCATCCCCTCTATTCCCTGCTGCCCTCGCCATCTCCTCCAGTCTTACTCCCCTTTACTCTCTCCTCCATATTCGACTCTGTCTCTGGGCCTTAACCCAAAGCAGATGGCTCGGGAAGCATGTCAAAAATCTGTCTTCCGTTAACGCTACTTTTGAAGCCCCCTCTACACTTTTTTTCTCTACCCTAAAATTCATCGTAAAGTTATTTTTGCAAAATACCCAGTAAACAGCATCAAAGTGATATTTTCCCCTTTCCTCTGATGACAAGGAGAAGAAAAGAATACATGGTTATTGTATAGCTCGTGCCTGTTATTGAAAAAAAATGCCACGGCACTCTGATGTGCAATCTGAAGCCAATCTGAGTATGGCCCTGCATCTTTTGTTTCTACTACAGCATTCCAGTCGTGATGGAGAAAATGTTGCTCGATGCTTGATCACAAGCTGTGATTAATGGTGATCATATCGTAGACGGCTCGGTGGCTTTGTGATGTGATGGTGGGGCCCACTTTGAACTCAGGCACTGATGAACTCAAGTGAAGCCAGAAAAACATCACTGTGCCACACACACACACACACACACACACACACACACACACGCTCTGAATATAAATGTTTTGCTTTAGATTTTGTGTGCAATCAGTCACAGCTGATGGGAATGTCATTAGTTTTGCAAGTATTTAACCAATATCTTTTTGGCAATTTGGAATTTCAACCTGACGTCACTAGATCAAAAGTTAAGCGATCACCAAAGTCATTACAATTAATCCCAGGGGGGACATGACATCCCAAGATGTGGCCATCCATCCAATAGTTTGAGATATTTCAATCAAAACCACCAAATGGGAACTTCAAGGTGGCGCTAGAGGAAAAGTCAGGGGATGACAAAAGTCATTATGATTTATCATCTCGGAACCATGAATGTCTGTACAAAGTGTTGTGCTATTCTATCAGGTGGATGTTGAGCTATTTCAGAGGAACGGTTAACACTTTGACCTACTAGTGGCGATGAAGGAAATGTCAGGGTATCACCAAGATCAGTAGGATTCATTCTCTGGGGACCATGAATGTATACAATTCCTTGGCAATCCATTTAGCTGCCTATCTGCATTCTATCTAATTTCCAGCAGGGACCGACTCCACCGGCTCCAAAAAGAAGTCAGTTTCTATAGAAGTCTATGTGAAAATGACCCTACTTCTCACTTGATTGACTACCTCAGTAAACTTTTTGGCGTTTTCCTTTCCCTTCAGTTTATTTGTTGTATTTTAAAAGAGTGTCCCATCCTTTTCTATTTTCTGCATCTCCTCCTCCTCCTCCTCTTGCCCTCCCTCCTTCTTTCATTGCCCCCCCTCCCTCCACCCCCCGTGGCAGGGAGTGATGAGGATGGAATTAAATTGATCACTGCCTTCCGGAAAACAACAGGGGAAAAAAAGTGCATTCCGAACGCCAGGAGGGCGTTCCCCTGGTCTTCCCTATGGCAGGATGACATCATTGGCTTGCTGCCCAATTCCCACCGTTCACAATAGGGTCACTGTTGCCTTCTCCACGGTGGCACAACAGCCAAGAGAGGAAGAGAGACAGAGAGCGCAAGACAGAGAGAGATAGAGAAAGAAGGGGAAAAGAAAAAGGATGCCAGCAATGTTAAGACCTAAAGTACTGCGCGAGAACACACAAACGTCTTCAGGCAGCCACGCTGACCAGCGCTCCACATTCCTCTAGACAGATTTGGCGGGTTGAAGACATCAAGTGGTGTTTGAATGGATGCCATGGCAGAGCTATGAGAGCTGTGATAGTGGAACATACAGTATATCACAGTTTATTTGGACGGTTTAGTCATGTCTTTTCACTACTCGCGACTCCTCAAGATTCAATCTGTCATTCTAATCTACTTTCTCATCAGTGAAATCATTGTTGGCACGCTGTATCGATCCCACTCTGCATGCTTGTTGTTATGACATTACTTCCCGTGCTCTTGGTTTACACAAGATGACAAATGGAAAAGTAACTACAATGGAATAAAGACTTCAGACGCAACATAATTTGGAATGGGTTACTTTAAACTCCACATCAAATTTTGAAACACAATTGTGTCAAGACAATGTCATTACCCACTTTTATATCCCTAACTAAAGAGGGATTTGATGTAAAATGTGACCACATGTCTTTCAGAAGCTCTTTCCAACTTAGGTAAACCCTGACCACAAGTACTGGCAATTCAGTCATTCTCCCAACCACTAAGCCATTGTGTTGCCACAGGCCATCTTGTCGAAATGAAACAGTTTGCCCACAGCCACTGACCACAACAGATGTTCCCTTGCCCGACACTCTCCTCAGCATGTGTGTTCTGTTGAGTCTAGAGCCAAGATACTTTCATAGACTGGCACTGCGTAACAAAAACAAAGGGAGGGAAATTCTACGATGGCGTCTTCATTGGTCTGTGACAGGATTCAGATTGAGGTTGCCTTGTTTAAACCTGGCAGCATTAAAAAACTCCTGTGTCCTGGGTGCCTGGGTAGCTCACCTGGTAGAGCGGGCACCCATATATAGAGGTTTACTCCTCGACGCAGCGGCCACGGGTTTGACTCCGACCTGCGGCCCTTTGTCACATGTCATTCCCCCTCTCTCTCCTCTTTCAAGTCTAAGTTGTCCTATAGAAATAAAGGCCTAAAATGCCAAAAAAATTATCTTTAAAAAATAAAAATCTCCTGTGTCTTGAATGGAATGCAGTCAAATAATCACCGCAGGTTGCACAGACATGATTGACCGCATCAGTGTCGCGACCTGAACGAGTCCCGCCGCCCCTAACCCCAATCAAGCATGTCGACAAACGGGCAGAGCTGGCCCCCGCTGCCCTTTGGCCCTCTGGGTATGTTTGTGGAACACGCAGGAGGGTAAGAAGGTGACGGCCTGCCGAGATGCCAGGAGGACTGGGAAGGCTTTGGGAAATGTCTCGCCGATGTGTGAGCGCGCACTGCCGCCCAGGGGGTGCCTGCCTGCTTGGGAGCCGGACGGTAAGAGACGGGGGTTTGACAACAGGCTGAGTGTGCGCTCGGAGAGATAGTTTGTCCAAGGGATGTACCAGATGTTGACTCACACTGGTTTGCTAATCGGGAGCCACAAGCCCCTGGAGCCATGAGTAAACAGGAGCGTCTGCCTTTCTCTGTCACCACAGGGAAATGGAACTGGGCTTTGGTGTGTGTGTGTGTGTGTGTGTCGGGGGAGGTTCATATGAAAACTGAAGGAGAGTAATGAAGTGACAATGTCATGCGAAATTGAAATGGTGCTGTGGTTAAAGAGCAGCAGGATAATAAAGTCCTACAGTCCCCTTAGACCTCAACCTCAAACTGCTTATGTCTCAATCAAGGATTAAGGTGTTTTTTTTAACGGGGTGCTCAGTGGGAACAGGCAACACCCATTCCCACCCACCTGTCATTGTGATGAAGAATCATTTCTTAATTGACCACCTGCTGAAATCAATGTGAGTGAGGGAGCAGCTACAGACAGCACACTTACAATGACTGACAGGGCTCTACAAAGATGAACTACAGTACTACTGCATAATGAAACCTAAAAGTATGATAGATTTCTCGGTAGAAAATACTTTTTTGTTATGCTAAAACTGCGAATGGTACAAAAACGGATGTACAAATTGGTAGATTGTTTTCGTCATTCTTAGAATAATTTGAAAATATTCTAAATACTAAAAACCAATAAGGCGTTCTCCGAGCATCTCATCTCACATCTCATCATCACACTGTTGCAATCTTTTATTCAAATAGATTGATAAGATTATTATAATTGAACTAATCAATTTCTGATTGAACTGGGAACCTTCAGCTACTGGCGCAGATAACTAAAGCAGGAAGCAGACAAAAGATAGCACTCATAATATGCAGGGCAGCAGACAGAGGCTGTTAAACGCATTTACACTCCAATAACTTTCACAAGTCAGAGGGCCCAGAGAGAGAGAGAGAGAGAGAGAGAGAGAAAAAAAAAAAAAAAAAAAAAAAAAAAAAAAAAAAAAAAAAAAAAAAAAAAAAAAAAAAAAAAAAAAAAAAAAAAAAAAAAAAAAAAAAAAAAAAAAAAAAAAAAAAAAAGGAAAAACTGCCTGGCCAAGTAGATCAACAAGGAGCTATTGATACCAGAGATCTGTGCTGGTGTCAGTCTGAGAGCCAAACAGGATCACAATTGTGGTTTGTGCCAATAACCTTATTGACCTTATTTAACCCTGGATTTGGCCAGTTGAGAGCTCAGACTACAAGTGTCCATTCAAAAAGAAAATTGGGAAATCCATGTTTGTGCGAGAGCACTCTGAATCCGACTTTTCAGACACTCTATGGCGAAAAGTATATGGACACCAGTTCGTCATGGTTTAGCCAAGGCCTCTTAGATCCAGTTAAGGGAAATCTTCATTCTCCAGTATAAAGCGATGTTTGACAAAAGGGTCTGCATCCTATTTTGTGGCAACAGTGTGACGACCAAAGCCGTGGCCACACAGCCATCTTAAAAAGTTGCAACCTTGTGCACTCACCCTTTAGCTTCTGCATCTAGTTTTCCTTAAGATTGGTTTAATATAATTTCAGACACATTGTACTTACATGCCTTTGTTTCAAACATTTACTACTTATAAATAATTTACAGGACACATGTTTTTTGTTTCATATACTTTAGTTAGTTGTCAGTTATAGTATCTTTTGTAGCGCGCACATTAAGTTACTTTTGTGTTGTCTGTTTCTTTCTTTCAACCTTTATGTGTTTTTAGCTCACCCATTTTGAAGGTTCCACACTCTGAGATGGTGCCATGTGGTCTGCTGGGCAAAAGGGTGGCACCTGGATAAGGAGCTGCTTTATAGGGGAGGCGGCCAAATTGGACACTACCACTACTCACCATGTCATGGGGGAGCTTCATTCTTTCTTTAGATTACTTTTCGCTTGATTGATACTATATTAAGCATTTTGTTTTGGTTAATGATGAGCTAAGTTGGCATTTTTTGGAATAAGGGTTTTGTTTTGATTGTTATTTGTAGTTTAATTAGAAACATTTTATTGTTAGTTTCCCCTGTTTGTCAAAACTGGTCTAATCAACCAGTATATACAGTAAGTCCCCTTTGTTTCTTCTTTGTTAGGTCAGTTGTTTGTTGAGTTTGTTCCATTAAGCGCGTTAGTTATGTTCTGTTTAGTTGACTTCTTTTATGGGCCCACAATTTAGAATTTAGCTATTTTTGGGGTAAATAAAACCCTTTTTTTTATCTACCTGTGACTCCTCATGCCTTAAGGCCATTTTACAGTAGCCGCAGCCAAGCTGGCGCACATCATCATGACGTCAAAATGAGGCGCCCGGATTTATATGCCAGGACTGCAAGTCTCTCTTGTAAACTTACTGGGTTAAGATGAGCTCTGGCTCATCTTAACCCAGTTGGCGAATGAAAGGCGAGAGCCGACGAAGTAGGTCATCGAATCAAATCGAAGCATTGACGTCAATGCTGCTGCCAGTTCTGCCGTGGTTTATCTTTTTCTTCTTATCTCTTCTTTTTCTAGTCCGTAGAAATAGCAAAGTCGGTAGCCTTTCCTCATTGGTGCCACCTCTGTTCAGGAGAAGACTGCAACTAGTGTCGCGACCACCAGCGCGGGTATAAATAGTTACGGCGATTCCGTGACGTCACATTTGCGCACTCCAGCTGGGCTGCGGCTACTGTATAACGCCCTTTATTGCTTGGTCCCTCACAAAGAGTTTAGGGAAGTGTCCTTTTATTGATCAACATGACAATGCCCCCATGCACAAAGCCAGGCAAACGGCTTGATTGGCCTGCACAGAGCCCTGACCACAAGCCCTATTCAACACCTTGGGATGAACTGGGACAGCGATAGCGAGACACTCCTTATCATCCAACATCAGTGCCTGACCTCACTAATGCTCTTGTAACTAAATACACTCCAACAAACATGATAAAATTCTCATTGAATATAATCTGGGCTTTTGCCGTCGCCCAATATCAATGTTCTTGTCTGGGGAAAGGATTGGGCTGAATGGGAGTAAATCCCTGCAGCCAGGTTCCAAAATCAGCTGGAAAGCCTTTCCAAAAAGTTGATACTATTATAGCATCATGTTCAACAATCACACAATCACTTTTTTTTACTTATCACAGCGCTCTATTTTTTGTTTCCTCTCTCAAACTGCTTGTAAACGTAGTTCTGAGGCTGTTCAGGTGAGTGATAGAGGATGTCACGGTGGACATAAAACTATAATGAGACAGAGAGACAGAATTCAGGAGCCGGGCACCTTTCTCAGTCTGTCTGGTAACAGTGTGTACATGAATGTGTATGTGTGTGTGTGTGTGTGAGTGTGTGTGTGTGTGTGTGTGTGTGTGTGTGTGTGTGTGTGTGTGTGTGTGTGTGTGTGTGTGTGTGTGTGTGTGTGTGTGTGCGCGTGTGTGTGTGTGGTGTAATTACAGCTAGGTCCCCGGCGTGGAGCCCAGTAGAAGTATCGTCAGTCTGTCTGTGGCATGCGGTGGTGCTGACCTTCCCTCTCTCCTCTCCTCTTCTTAGGCCTGGTGACTCTCTGACTGGCTCTGGAGACCCCCCCCCCACTGCACTGCTCACACACAGGTGCTAGCAGGACAGCTGGCTGCTCGCTTTGTGTGTAACATGTCCGGTAAAGTCTTCCCTATGCATGTATCAGTCATTAATCATTCTAAATTGTGTTTGGCTGATGATAAGTAAATGTTGATGCAACAGTCTGCACCATAAATAGAGTATTGTTTTGTAAACTTGGTTGTATATGTCTTCCTAAAATGCGTTCAAATCATTTCCCAAAACTGTTTCCGCATAAGCGTTTACTGAGCCATTATATCACAATATGAAGATTGTGTGTGTGTGTGTGTGTGTGTGTGTGTGTGTGTGTGTGTGTGTGTGTGTGTGTGTGTGTGTGTGTGTGTGTGTGTGTGTGTGTAAGAGATCGAGAAACTGGTGATCCAATTGGCTCCAGACGCTATTTACCTGTCTGTCTAATATTTGGTCAGTTGAACCAACTATCCAGCTCTTACATCTTCATGCTGGGCTCCGGGGGCACACACACACACACACACACACACACACACACGCATGCATGCACGCACACACAAACACACACACACACATGCACACACGCACACTCACTTATCATGAGTGAGTCTGACAGTAATCCGTAAGGGTTTGGTCCTCAGCAGGCCAGGGCTCAGGGCCCTGAAGATGAAGCCAAGTGGAATATGTGTGATATAACGCCACAGAAGAAGAATGGGGGAGGATGATGGCAGGTTCATCAAACAATTTGGTCAGTATGAGTCACTAGGATCCCCTCCATCCGGGCTTATTTATTTGTGAGCATGTTGCTAACAGCGCTCAAAGTCTGTGTCCGTGCAATTTTGCATGTCTTTGTTTGTGTATACAAGGTGTGTGTTTAAGTGTGTGTGAGCAATCAGTGAGCCTGGAATGTCTCAAGACATTGTGAATCCTAATGATCAACATTGTGACCCTGTGTTACATGTGCTGCATGCGCAGGGCACGTTTACACAAAGTGACCTAGACCGCCTCTGTGCTGGTGAGACGAGGCCCTCGGTCTGATGTCTAATGTAAATGCAGCCATTTACCATTTAGTCATTGTACAGAATTAGATGAAAGTAATAATACTTAGGATTCAAGCACTATCAGGACAGAGATTCTTTTGGTTAATCTGGCTCATTGAATTATGTCAATTAGTATCCCTGATAAATTAATTTAAAAAAAAGTACATTAAAGTAAGTAAATACACACATTTCTTAACCGCAATTGTTAGCAGCACTAACCTGAAAAATTCCTTCACTGACTCTGACTGTAGCAGAAACATTTGAAACAATGTTTTTCAAATGTATTAAAGTGTTGTGGATTTGTTTATTTGCTTTAAAAAAGCTGAAAAAGCTATCTGAGTGTGAGCACGAGATAGCTCAGGTAAACATGCTAAGAGAGAGCGTGTGTGTGTGTGTGTGTGTGTGTGGGTGCCTGCCTGCTTGCCTGCATGCGTGCGTGCGTGCGTGCGTGCGTATGCGCGCCCAACATGTATCCCTGCAAACTCCCCCCCTCCTCACTGCATCCAGGGGGATTTATTTGACCCCTTATTGCCAGCGGTGAGCCTGTGGTGGAGATGAAAGCATGCCTTCCCAGTGTGGCCCCAGTTTCTATAGCTATGGACACAGAGTCCCACTGGTCGGGGACAATAGAGGGGTCCTGCCACTCGCCCCTGCCAGAGCCCTCTCCTCTCCCCACCCCATCCGTCACCGCAATCATATTTTCAAAACAATAACACAGCCGGGGGGGTGGGCATGATTGAAGTGTGTGCGTGTTTGATCTGTTGGTATGCAAGTGTGTGTGTGTGTGTGTGTGTGTGTGTGTGTGTCTTTTTAAATGTGTGTATGCATGTGTGTCGTTATTTTTAGGCATGCGTTTGTTTCATCTGAGTGTGAACATGCTCGTTTGACTTGTGTGTAGGTGTGTCTGTAGGTCCGTACGTGCATTCGGTGCATGCATACTTTTGTGTGTGCAGATGCAAGTGTGTGTGTGTGTGTGTGTGTGTGTGTGAGCTGTGAGTCGGGCCTTTGATGGCGTGGCCGGAGCGTGCCTAATGTGACTGCTTGCTGGGGTGGGGTGGGATGGGGGTGGCAGCGTTGAGCCTCCTGCCCTCGTACTGTCTACCCTGCCGTGGCCCAAGGCTCCCCCTGCAAACTTGAAAGGACCAAAGGAATCCCCCCCTAAACCCCCCGACGCCGCCCCACATGTTTTCAGAAGGCATGACATCATCCTTTGCTCAAAGGGGGCTGGAGCTGGGGTTAATATGGTTGAATGTGTGAACGTGTGTGTGTGTGTGTGTGTGCGTGCGTGCGTGCGTGCGTGCGTGTGTGTGTGTGTGTGTAAGGTACAAGCCCATCAGTCACAGCATTTGGCTGACACACAAGATTTGTCCTTTCTCTGGCCTTATTTCCTCTTGTTTTCTGAATCCCCTATCTGACTCAAACTAGCAATCCGACTCCTCTTTGCATTTCCAAACATTTCCTCCTTTTATTCTGATGTACCTGAATCCTCCAAGTCCACACACACACATACACACACACACACACACACACACACACACACACACACACACACACACACACACACACACACACACACACACACACACACACATCAAGCCGATCTGTTTTTTTTTTTGTCTTTCCTTTCTTTTCAAGACCCTTTTATGTCGATGACTAACATGGATTTGATCCTAAATGTCTGGGGAAAGAAAATAAATTGCTTTCAGGTTGTTTGCCAGGCTCAGGATACTGAAACAGAACACAGAATAGCCTCGGCTGGTCCTTCCTTCTCTCATCTCTGTCTGCTCCTTAGATGTTTTTGGCATCAGTGTTGGCTCCCTTCGGACCAACCCTCTGGCTCCTCTGCATGCACCCAACTTTCACTGCAGACCCAAGCTGTTGTTTTCCCCAGCATTCACAACACGGGGTGGGCGAGGGAAGTTTGGAGCACTTTTAAACAAATCAGTGTGGTTCATAACTGGTGCAAGTACTTGCATCGGGGGCTGCAGTCAAACTCCACAAGAATGTTGGACAGATTTTTTTACTTTTGTGTCAGGATGTGACACTTTTCTATTTCATGTGGCGCTGCTTTGGGGTGACAGGAGTTACCAAACAAAACCAGAAACTATAAAACCATGAAAACATGCATCATCAACTGGAGAGCACTTTCATGGTGATTAGTTGATGATCAGATGTCCCTGAGGTGTGTGGGTACATAAACGTGTATACTTGTTAAAAAAAACATTTTGGGGAACCTTGGCAATGGACAGCTGGAATTAATACATAAACAAGTGATTTAATCAGATCCCATTTACTACCTTCTACTCAAGCAAGTAATCAAACTGGATTACCAAATGAGAGATATTTTCCTGTCAGTGCCTTGATTAGAATGTGGGAATACACACCTTTGTGACAATAAGGGTTGTGGGGGGCAAAGGCACAGTCAAAGCCACCAACATGGCTAATGCTAATACACACACACACACACACACACACACACACACACACACACACACACACACACACACACACACACACACAACAGAAATTTGCACTCACACAAGTTAAGAGTTAAGAAGCAGTCAGGTTTTGCATTTCACAGAGAAGAATTTCACATGAAATCCTCACACAAACATTTCTTGATTACTTTTATCTCCATCCTGTGTCTCTCTCTCTCTCTCTCTCTCTCTCTCTCTCTCTCTCTCTCTCTCTGTCTCTGCTTTCACAAGTCTTGCTTAGAGGTGAGGTCTCGCCGGCCTCGCCTGTTTGCCAACTGTTCCTTTGAGGGGGCCGATGCGTCGGGCGTCAGAGCCGGGATTTGGGGAGGGAGGGCCGGTGCCGCTGGATCAGACAGATGGAGGGGGGTCCGGCTCCATTCATTTAGCTCTATGAGAACAACAGAGCCCCACTTCAAACAACAAGGACGCAACCTGCTGGCCCCGTCGTTTGTGAACGCATTACGCAGGCATACGCAGACACACACATGCTACAACACATGCGTGCTTGTGTTCAAACACATGTGCTTTTATTAGAACTTTTTTGACTTGTATTTGATTCAATGTCTCTTAAATCTACTTAAAGGGCATAAACTCAACACCCCCAAAGATAAAGTTGTCACTGTTGCTGTTCACACTGCATCTGCAGCTCCTCTGCCACCCTGACACACACACACACACACACACACACACACACACACACACACACACACACACACACACACACACACATACGCACAAAATATGCACAGGGGGGCATAAAAACACAGGCTCCACAGTGCCAACCCCCATTCCTAGCCCTTCTTTCCCTGGGACTCCCTCCTTTTCTACCCCCCCCCCCTTCCTGAATTCTGGCACTGGAATTCTCAATACTGGCACTTCCAGAAAGCTCCGAGGCGCCAGCGGAGCGGGGCTCATCTCTTGGGAACAATAAAGCCAGATCTTCATAAAAACTTCAAAAAGGCCTCGCCAAGTGTTTTATAGGTGCTTTAAAGGTTTATGGGCCCTGGGGAGGGAGAGAAATGAGTGATGCAGTAGTAGCAGGCTTCACTTTTCCCACCCACTGCACACACACATAACACACATGCCAGCGTACACATACATGTACACCGCTGCTAATCCGCCAGTAAGTGCCCGGCTGAAATCGGCTGTTGATAGGCACGGCGGGGCGGGGCTTGTGGTGGTGGATGTGAGTGGCTGGGGGAAGGAAGTGAAACAGGTGATCAGTCAGTGCAGAAATGGAGTAGGAGAAGAGGAAAGAGGGATGCCACCGTGGCGTTAGAGAGCTGTCAAAGTGTCAGTTTCAAGCATATGAGAGAAGTGTTTTGTGTGTACTGAACCTGTTTAACAGTTAAACAGTGCATGCCATTTTGCCCGAAAACATGTCTGCATCCAGAGTCAGATGTTTAGACAGCCATCCATACAAGAAAGTTGTACATGTGGTAAGTTTGTCTGTTTCTGCTTCACGTAAAATGAGCTAGAAGGTGGTGTATGTGTGTGTGTGTGTGTGTGTGTTTGAAAGGTTATCTGACCAAAGTTGTGGACCCATTAACTTGCACGGCACGTGAGAATCGCGGGATCACATATCAGGCGACTGTTCGTTCAAAACAATGGCGGACAGGATAGACAGATGGTTCATCCAATCAACAGCCAGTTATTTTTTGAAAGTGTCTGCCCTTTTCCAAACAGTTTCCAATGACGGCTTCTTAGATGGTTTGGTTTGACAAACCATCTGGCACATGAAGTTAGCGGACCCACCCTTTGGCCCGTAATCCTGAACAACCTCAGGAATGCTGAAGATGAAGAGCGCGGAGGTGGGGCATTCTGAGACAGAACAGATTTGGGCCTGAAGCCTGCTCACCATCAATATGCATTGGTTGCTGTTTTGTCAGTTTAGCCGCACACAACCTTGAGCATACTGTAGGGCTCATATGCAACTAGCAGTTTAGACTCTTCCTGTTCAAGTATGAAAGCTTAGCAGCCTCTGGATCCTGCTTCACAGTCAGGGGACATGCTGACGAAATCACCTATCAAATGATTCTCCAAGATACCCAACTTCAGTTTGTCGCTGCACGAATTTTGATGAGTCACGAGTCGCTGCGCCTGCATACTCTACTTTGAATCTCTTTTATGAGCATGAATAGCCACTATTCAGAGCGTTTTGGGAATGTTTTCTTTATAGGTATTCAGATATATACCAGGGTTTATATTTAGCTCGGGTCCTCCTGGAGTCAGAAGGTTTAAAATTAGGAGGTGTCAGAATTCCAGTACAATTCTTAAGTTACTGTCAATAAACGTTAAAGGGGTGCTCTTAAAGACGTAGTGTGTCGGTAAGGATGCATTATGGCATGATTTGTGTGTGATAAGCTGCTTGGGAAAGTGTGTGTGAATTGGTCTTGATATAGTACAAAAGTGTAAATCCTCTACATGGTACTGTATACATGTGCATTTGCACATCTAAATATCAAGATTCCTAAGTGCATGCCGCTTGTGTGCACCAATGTGTGTTTGTGCGTCCATCTGCACATTAGTGTTTGTAGGATCTGTTGACAGGGAAGCATGCAGCATTTTATTTGCTCAAGGGCTGAAAAAACACATGGCGCTAGCAAGGGAGCGCTGTGATATAAGCCTGCTGAAAGCAACCTGGCCAGCCAGAATTTAACTCTGGGATCACGATTCAACAAAACATTTAAACAAACGAGCTGCGCAACATAAAGCTTTATAAATGCAAAAATGCAGAGGTGTTTATTACTTTAAGTTTTCGAAAAAACAATGTATTTGTACCAGTGAGCATCTAGCTTTCAACAGTAAACAGATACCTATGTAAATATGCTGTGACTTCAATCACATGGCTATTTTATTTATAAAGTCTTTGTTTTTAACATTTAATTAAATTAATTAAATAAATTCAACAGTTCATCTACTGGTTAAAATCCCAGAAATGTTAAAAAGTGGTAAAATTAAGGTCTTTTTTTATTAAAAAGCAGGTCGAGGTGCTGAATAAATAATGTGAAAGTATCAAAACGCTCAATCCACAGAGAAATGCACACAGCCCGTATTTACAAATGGTGTTGTGATGTCACAACCATACTATATATAGATAGAAAGTACCACTACAGTGCCTTTACAGTCATTCCCCGGCTGCAATACCGGTGCAGTGACACTGAGAGCAGAGATGCGGAAGACCCGGAAACGCAAATCTTTCAGGGGGGTTGCTAAAAGAGACAGGTGCTAAAATGGAGCATTTCAGACAAGAAGGTGAATACAGGTACATTCAGAAAGACAGTATGAGAAAAATGTTTGTGTCTTTTGAACATTAAAACATGTAAACATGTTCTAGTAGAAACCCAAAATACAAGTATAAACGTGAAATTGAGCATGTTATGGGACCTTTAAAGTACACTTAGCAGGATCTTGATGTGAATGAAGGCTAACATTGGGTTCTACATCTCACCTTGCTGCAGTAATGCACAGGTGTACTCCAGGACACTGCAACCTCACTGCTGGGTGGGGCACAGGTGCAGCAAAGCACACTTCTGAACACACCCAAACACACTCATATGGAGTTTGGTCAGAGGTGAAACTTTAAAAAATAAAGTGTTCTGTCTGTGGATGGAGGCCTTAGATTCCCTGCAGTTAAATATCTGGGACATTTTTGTTAAAGGTCCCATGACATGGTGCTTTTTGGATTCTTTTATATAGACCTTAGTGTTCCCCTAATACTGTATCTGAAGTCTCTTTCCCAAAATTCAGCCTTGGTGCAGAATTACAGCCACTAGAGCCAGTCCCACAATGAGCTTTCATTAGGATGTGCCATTTCTGTGTCTGTAGCTATTGAGGAGGAGAGGGGGGGGGGGCAAGGTGGAGGGTGTGACCTTTAATATCTGGAGGTGAAAAGTTCTGACAAGTAATAATAATAATAATTCAGCTGATAAAGGACCTGAGCCAATATGTAACAAATGTGCATTTTGCCTCAGTCACCTTCAAAAGCCGAATCCACTTTTATAAAGTTTAATGTGTAGTTTGTGGTTCTGTTATTAGCACAGCAAATTGACCTTTTTTTCATAGTCTCTTCAAGCACTTTTTTCATGACAGTATTAAAGTGCTCATATTATGCTTTTTGTCCTTTTCCCTTTCCGTTCAGATAGTTGTATCGCCATGACCAGGAGACAGTTCAGAATTAAAAACGTTACATTATGAAAGATTAATTTGTTAACATTTAAATAACTTACCACTCTGAAACGTCTTGCTCCAGTCTAGGTTGCGAAGCTGGTTCGGGTTGTTCTGCCTGTGTTTCGGGATCAGACTCGGGTTCGAACATGTACGGCTGAGCCGAAGCCATGGTTACCGGCTGAAGCGGGTTTGTTTTCTTGTCAGGGCCCGCCCTGCTCTGCTTCCGACTGGCTAGTAGTCCTTACCTAGCTACTGCGCATGCACAACTCCCAACAAAGATGGAATAGCAGTGTGATGCCTCACTCGGAAGCTAAAACAGAGAGCTCAACACACAGGGTGAAAAGAGGAGCTGCAGCAATGTGCAGTACAACAAAATATGCTGTTTATTGAATATTAAACCATGTAAAGCTATTCTGGTACCTCTAAATACAATTATGAACCTGAGAATTAGCATAACATGAGGTTTTTGAACTGTCTCAAGTAATTAAACCTCACCAATAGCAGTTGAATGCTTAGAGACAATTATTTAATGAGCACTGAGAAACCATATTTTAGTATCTTATTAAAAAAGAGACATCTACTTAAGATCTTTTATGATACTTTATGTTGAGTGTACTTCGACAAACATGCATATCTCATCTTTACAGTACTGCATTGAGAACGTAAAGCTGACGTAATGCACATCACCCTGAAACTGGTGGAGGGGATGTCATTATGTCAAGTATTTTTCCTAATGCTAAGCCTAAACTCCATTCAAACCTGTTACAAAAAAAAAAACACTCCATCAACATAGGCAATAGTAACATCATTGTTCATCCCTGGCGAGTGCACGCTGCAAGCTTCATGTGGCCATGCCCACCACTTATACTGTGAGATTCTGTCTGCAGCTGCCCACCATTCAGTTTTCAGCAACTGGGTGACAAACACTGATGAGGTCATTGCAAAATAGCATCTGTACGAACAAGTGCCCTCTATTTGTCATTTACTCTCATTCATATCAGATGAATGAGCAGCTTTTGGAAGTGTATCATACATGTGGATGGAACTACAAACTAAAAGAATAAGCCCCAAAGAAAATCTGATCTCCACACATTTGAAATATAAGCTTGTTATGCTCCTTATGCCTGATGAGGGTTGCCAGCATATATCATGAATCCTAGTGGAATGTACAGCTTTCAAGCTAAGTCAATGTAGTGCAGTTAATGCGGGACGTACTGTATCTCTCAAACAGGAAGTGTAAAAAGGTCAATATCACATAAAAGATGTTGTTATTGCTCAGTGGGACTCACATGAAGGTTAGAAACGTCCTACACTCGTGTGCAGTGATCTGTTTAAAGAGAAGAAACCCTCGTAAACAACCAAGGCTTTTATTTCGTAATATTCATTTATTGTTCAATAAAAATAGATTTTAAAAAAGTGACGTGATGTCTCCTTCATGACTTCGCCTGATGGATCTGCCAACAGCTACTTGTAAACATGGGGCTTTACTTTATTTTTCAACTTGACAGGGAATTCAAATCCCCTTCTTCCCCTTCAGCTTAATCTTAAGACAGACTCCTGCCTAGAACTTCACTGTCCTTTGACCTCAGTAGTGATGACAGCCCCACATTCACTTACTTTCACATTTAGGGCAGATACAGTACATTCATCCCCTGGTCTTTGTTAGTCTATGTACATAGTTCGGTTACTGGTTGTGTTGTTTTTTGCAGTTGGCCCCCGTAAAAACAGCTTATAACAATGTGAATAAAGAAGACATCTAAGCGCTAATACAACAGTTCAAGCCATTAGTAAAACCAACTACAACTTATAACATCAGTTCTCAGTGTCTTAAGACATCTATATACAGTAGTTACACGTAAACACATGTTTGAAAGTGTAAGGAAACTAACCTCTGTAAACACTTTGAGAGATGCCGTTCTTAACTCCCCCTGTGACAGGTGCGACAACATCCTGTGAACCTGGAATGCTACAGTAACTGAGGACAGGGCCACTGACTTCATCCCACTCTCCTCTTTTTGACCTTTCTGGTGCTACATTTTGAAAATGCTGCAGGTTATTATTAACGGTATGATGTTGACGTTTTATAGCCGGAAAAAAGTATCGATCATATGCTGAAAAACAGTTGATAGAAAAAAATATAACAGAAATTAAACGAGATGTGGAGTTTCGATGTAAACAGTGCACAGACGGTGTGAGGTTTCACGCACTGTATAGAGTGAACATAGGAATCAAAACTTGGCACAGGTTCCCAAAAATTAGATAAAAAGGATGGTGTAGATTGGTAAGAGGCCTTAATTATTGTGTAGCCAGAAATAGTGGTTCATACAAAAGTACAATACGTGCATCAGTGTTTTGGTGATTGAGGTAATCCACATATTAGAGACTCTCAACTGAACGCTTCCATTTGCAAGGAGAGGGTCCCATAAACCACTAGGGTAGACAAGCTGAGCACTAGCTAGCTAGCTAATCTGCTAGCTTGTTTACAGCAGACTGAGCACAATTGCTGCGGGTTTGACGATGTTGTTGTATGGGTGTTTTTACATTTGACATTTCGCCTTTACAATTCTCCCTCGGTCACGGGTATTGCAGGTCGTGGCGGTGTGTTCAGGGGCTAAAACGTAAACCCTTTTAAACCCTCTTATAGTTAATATATAACTTATTTTGAAGCAGTTCAGAGGAAAGTCTGGAATAAACTGTAGGATATGTTACTTTGCTAACAAACACTGGGCCTCTTAACAACTAGAGTCATCCCATTCACAGTAGAATCCCTTTGGGAGACTTTGCTCTAGACTGGCGGGCACCATTTTCTGAAGCATCTGGGAATACCACCGAACCAAACACAACAAAACACTGAACTAGTTTTTAGCACTTTTAGCACAGCATGAACTACAGTACTTTAGATGTACTCAGCACAATTCTGGAAGGTTTACATGCATTCTTCCCCATCTATTAGAAAAACCAAAAGGGTCAAGTATTGCTTGTGTTTTCTCTGTTGTGAAAATCCAAATTGGCTGGTTTTATTTTGTGTTACTTCACAAGATGAGTATTTGTTAGCTACACTACGACTGAGACTACTATACAGAGGATCTGTTGCCGAAAAGGGAGAAAAAGAGCACCAGAGAGCCAGTGCCAGGATCTGAAGGATGCAGCCTCCACCCTCCTCTTCGCTCTCTCTCACTCTCTATCGAGCTCTCTCTCCCTTGCTTGGCTGCTTAGCTACCAGACAGTACAGTGGACAAGAGCAGTTGAGTGACAGGCTGACGGGCCAAATCGTCGGGCAGATTGCGTCCCCAAGTGGAGACGCCAGCCCCCCTCTGTACTTCTCCCTTCCTTCCTGCCCTCTGGGCCGTGTCCAGAGCCCACATCCTGGGAACATGGGGCCGGGCGGCTGCAGCCGACAGCTCTTTGGGCATGACACAATGAGAGAGTTTATAGGAAAAGCTGTGTTCGCGTGTGGCTGGGGAGGATGATGCTGCCCATGTCGTTTTGGCAACGTACACGCCCCAATGTGCCGGCGTCAATCTTGCCAAAAGTAAAAATGACCCTCTATTAACCTTACTCGGCATCACAATCTTTTTTCCAAATGATTCCTGACAGCACAAAAACTATTTCTCTTTGTTCCATTTTGTTAATGTTCATTTGGTGTCCATATGAGGGTCTCTGATGTTCATAAAAAAAAAAAAGATCCTATGTATGGGGAACACATTTCATGGAAAAAGAAGCATTTCATAACAAGAACACAGCAGAAAATATGACATGTAATAGCTGCAGTTGTGGACGGTAACACCACAGTGAGAGAAAATAGTGTAGAGAATTAGGCCTGTTTGTACAAATGTAACAGTTCCTTCATTTCCAAACACATTTATCCAAAGTTAATCCAGAGAATTTGCACATGGCAGGTACTCTTTAATGTTCTCTTTATGTGTCTAAATGTTTCTCATTCTCTCTCCTGGAAGTGTCACACTGTGGTGGCCCGGCTGTGTTTGAGTGCTAGTGGTGAATATTCCTTAATGCGAACACACAGTTTGCCCCTCAGCCAGGGGTTTTGGAGCTCCAGGGGACAGAAATCATCCTGAAGCCACTTTTCTCTATTGTCCACCACCAGCACGAGCCCAAAGTGCTTTAACTGTTCGGGACTGTAGTACACACACTGCTCCTGTTCACCACCGCCTCCGCTGCTACCGAGCATGCGCCGCGACACAATGTTCATCTCCTGCACCACCAGCTGGACTATCTCCCGCGCTGAAGTCCCTGGAGTTGCACAAAGCTGAAACACGGGAAGACAAAATATCATTCAGAGTGTCACAAACACAACAACAGTTTAAAGGTGAATAGCTTCAACAAGTCAAAACATATCAATACCTTAACACTGGTCTCCTTTGGCAGGCCTGTGCGATACTGCGGGTACACTCTGAGTGTGGCATGACAGCCTTTCCTGAGGGCAGCAGATGATGGTGAGGAGAGTCTCTGTGTGCCGCTGTCCTCTGATAACGTACGCGCTGGTGGAACCCGTGGCTGGCAACGTTCAGCTGAGCAACAGCGGTCCACCGATGAGGGCCTGTGCCATCTCCGCTGTGGCGAGTTGGAGGGCGAGGGGCAAGTAGTGTGGTAGGAGTAAGGCTGGTGGGCTGAGGTGGTGGAAGGGAACTCCAGGCTGCTGGTTCTCACACAGAAGGCCTGTCTCTTCTCTGTGATGTGCAACAGCTCGATCTGCCTGCTGGGCAGGATGAAGTCACTGTCGAAGAGCTCTGGCCCCCCCCTTCGCCTTTCCCTGACACAGTGAACTCCTCCGCCACACCGCTCGCCTTCCCTCCCGTGCTGCAGCTCTGAGGCCTGGAGGACATCTGGCGTGGAATCCCTTAGCGCCCCACCTCCGCATCCACTCCCACCGAGACACATCCCTCCTCCTGAGCTGCTCCCGTCACTACGCAGGAAACCACAGGGCTCCAGTGGCGCAGAAGATGAGACGGGTGAGGGCGGCAACAGGTCCAGCTCACGGGGGCTCTGGGCACGGCTAGAGTCATAGTCACTGTCGGTGGTGAGGAAGACCTCAGAGGAGCCCTCCTCATCTGATAGTCCAGCAAAATCTGCAGAATGTGAGAAAAAAGTACTTAGTGATAGTGTATGAGGAAGTAAAAAATGGGCAATTTGAGCAAAGTACCAGAATCATGTATGTTAATGTCATTGTTGTAAGTTGAATGTTAAATCCTCTATTAACAACATCATATAACCGCAGAATCCGACATGTTTCTGTTGTAAGAGTTGATTGTAACCTGAGTGCTTGTGGCAGGGTTCGGGTGAAGGCATGGGGGAGGGCATGAAGTCTGGTTGGGAGGAGGTAGAGGGAGGCTTTTCGGGCAACACTTCCTTGGAGAAGTCAATTATCCAGCTTATGAAGATGCCTCCTGTTGGCTGCTTGTAGCGGGCATACTGAAGGGCATCCATGATCCACCTCGCATCGCGCCACACCTCCTCCATTTGCTGTTGCACAGTCAACAAATTCATAATAGTTAATCTCAGTAACAATCAAATGTATTATTGGATTAATTTCAATCCATCTCCCACACGAATACCAGTTTTACAGTACATAATCCAAACACCTAGGTGTGTGTAAAACTATATATACTGTTTATATTCCAGCTGTGTTACCTGTATGTGTTCCTGGACCTGCTGGTGTTTCTTCTTAGCAGCAATAAGCTCAGCCTCAGAGAAGGCCTCCCTTAGGGCCTGCTGGGACATGAGGGACTCCAGCTCCAGCAAAGCCGAAACTCTGCAGTACTGGCCGATGAAACTGGGGCAATAGGCATTAAAGTGGACTGAGGGAGAAAAGGGAATCCAACAAGAAAAAAAGAAATGTAAAACACTGTGCCCGTAAATACAAGGAAGATATATTTGGAAACAGCAGTTGGTGTCAAATTTACCATTTCTGCCAAAATCGGATATACTGACCCAATTCAAAGATCTGCAGGGGCAGTGTGAGGAAGCCAGAGCGGGGGGAGTATGGGTTATTCTGACCAGGAGCTGTGCACACTTCATCTGAAGGTGGCAAGAGGAGCAGGAAGGACACTTTCTCTCCAAACTCTACCACTTCTTGGCTGTAGATACGGAAGTCCTGCACCTAAACACACAGCGACAGGTGTTCTCAGTATGCCGATGTAAGTCTTAAGCGTGATTTATGGTTGTGCAGAGGCTCCACGCAGAGCTTTCGCCGTAGACTACGCAAGTGGCCTAAAGTTTCTACTTGTGCGTTGGTGTGTGCTTCGATCTCTTTAAGAGAATAGCAGGCCCGGCATGTGTGTAAGTGGGGAGCGTGTGGTGGAGCGAGTGAGAGAATGACGGTGATTAGCTTCGAAGCAGGTAGCCTACCGAATCTATAGTCATAGTGAGAGAAACAAAGTGTGTCCCCTGTGCTTTCTGACCACGGTGTGAAATCTGTAGCAGAAAAAGTTAACCCTCTCCTTGATTTCACGTTGTTTATGGAGAAGGAGAAACCGGAAAAGAGTCGGGGGAAATGCAACGGCCAAACCACGGCCAAGCAACGTACGTCGGCGCAACGTGTAGTTCCAATTTTCGAGAGGTGCACGTCAGGCTACAGTGTAGGGTCCGTGTCTCACGCTTAACCTTAAAACAGTGACAGAATACTGACATCATGTCATTTTAATGTATGCAGTTCTTTTTGTGCAAGATTAATTAGATATTATTAGATTATTAGATAATTTGCTCAACTGCTCCTTTTTTACCTCTAAATATATATATATATATATATATTTAGAGGTAAAAAAGGTATATATATATATATTTTTTTTTTAAGGTTATTTCAGCTTTTATTTTATAAGATAGAAGTAAAGGGTGAGTGGTTGCCTTCAAACGGAAGTCACAGTTGAAGGGTACGGATCACAGACTGCTAGCCCACCATGAAGTCATTTTTTCACTCATTTGAGTATCTTGAAAGTAGAACCAGAGGCTCCAACTCCAATAGTGGAATGAGAACTACGGTTTGCTGTAATTATGGGTTATTGCATGTCACTAATACACTGCTGAAGCCATATTTGTTTTTTGTTTTTTTAATGTAACATCCATCCCCTCTGGAAACAAACATATTTAAGGTTGCAGTTCTAAATTCTTCATTCTAATCTATCAATACATATGTTCATATATGTATTCATGTAACTTTTCATTGCTCAGCCGTAGAGTTCTGTCTGGTGCTAGCTGGAAGAGTGGGTGGTAAAAGGTTAAAGTCAAATGGACAATGATTGCCATTGTGCTGGAATTCAAACCATGTTCTTTTACAGAAATCATGTAGAATTAGTGGTCTAACCAGAATTGGCTGAATAACCATTGGAATCATTTTCATGGCTTTGAGCTCTTGCTACTGCCTGCCTCTGGAACTTGGCTAGATATCTCTCGAGAGGAGTTTCAACTGGTTCCATGATATCAGTCAAAATCAGTCTACACAAAAAATACCATTTTTGTTTTGCATTTGGTAAAGAAAAGGTTGTACATCTCACTGTAGAACTGTATGCTTATGGACAAAGAAACACACAGTTTCAGATTGACTCTGACCTGATTGCCAGGGACGTTGATGTATGCCATCAGGTCTTTGATGGCGCTGCGCAGGTCCTGTAGGAGGCGATGTGGAGCACTTTGTTCTTCACGGTCCATTTCCGACGACTCCTCCAGAGAGCTGAGAGCCTGCAGCCACTGCCACTCCTCTCTAAAACAACACACATGTAGAACACACACTCACAGGAATGCTTTAAAGGGTGCATCAATCCACTTAACAGGTATCCTTGTCATTGTTTAGCCAGTATATTCAGGTGTCTGGTCAAAACTGATCCAGATCCCATATACACTGACCAACATTAGGTGGCATATGATCCCCACCTGGACACGTTGCTGTTGTCCCGAATTTTGGAGTGACAGAGGACGTTGGGGAGTTTCTGGGGCACAAGCGCTCTGATTTGCTCCACTGATGTACACAGCTTCAAGTAGCCCAGGTATAAGCCTGGAGGCAACGTCTTCTTGCTTCGCCTGTGATACGCCAGCTTCTCCTGGGAACAACAGGTGGAGAGAGACTAAGTTAGAGGACGGTATGGTAATGTTGACTGAGGTCGACACAGATTCTAATTTTATCTCTTTAAGCAACCTCACAATCATTTAAATGATTGTGTTTTCATGTTTTGCCGTTGTTAGTCCTTGAGAGACTTCAGTCTAAAGTTGTTCCAACATGTTTAAAGTGGAAGTCAGCACAGCAAAGTAGCCCATCAGTACATTTTTATGTATTTCATCATACAATTTGTTCATAACTGGCCACAAAACAAATATTTCAGTGAAATGTGGTTTTGCCAAAGGGTTTCTCCACCATTGTTTTGGAACCACAAGGCCAAACCAACTTACACTGGAGACAGAACAGCATTGCAACAATGGTATCAAGTTTACCGGGCTATGTAGACAAAATCAACTTGTGGTTTGGTTCCAGATTGTGGTCGTTCTGAACAAAACAGCCACACAGCATTAGTTACAAAACACAAAACAAAAACAATTTGCAAGATTATCATCATCAGGTCCACAATGCTGAAATTCAAAGGTAACCTTCCAGTTTCCACTAAAATAAAGTGACTGAGATGATTAACGTTCATGTTGGGTTGGCATGGATCATTGACCTGAAATCTGGCTTTTAATTAATTTGTTGGCAAGCCAATTCAATATGTGTCCGCACAAAGAAGGTAACAAATGGATGAGGAGGGAATAGAAAACAATACAGAGTGTCTGCACAAGCAGCACTGGTAATTGGAAGCACATTTCATTTTACAGTGCTATTGTTTCAGCCACAGAGCCTCATGTTTACTGGTTTTCTGTGAATGAGAGTTTAAAAAACATTAGAGCGATACTAATAGATAAATGCTTTCCAGTGTTTTGGGGGGCATTTTGTTGTTGACAAAGGGCCTTAAACTATGCTGTTTCATCTTGCTAAATCTCTGGGTAACAAACATTGCAAAGAATGAGCCTGATGAAAACCACAACCACTGCTGACAAACCCTCCTACCATTCCTAACTGCTGTGGAAGCAGCCTGTCTCCAAAACAAAAGCAAAAATAACACATTTTCCAAAACAGAACTAACTACCAATCACTGCCCGTCTAATCATGTCGGACTCACGTGGAGAGTGATGAGAAGCATGTCCAAGGCAGTGGGCTCTTCAGGGGACGAGATGGACTTGCGTTGGAGCTGCAGTTTGCAAAGCTGCGTCCAGCGAACCCCATCCAGGTTGGGACAGGCATTCATGTCCTTCAGGAGCACCAGCAGGGCATTACCATGCTTGTCTTTGATTGGCTCAAAGTACACCTGACCAAGGTCCTGGGTTCCCAGCATTCCCTGATGAAAAGACATCAGATAATAATTGTACTGCTGTTCAGTGCTTTTCTCTTCGTTTGGAGCATCACCATAGTCCTAATAGTTTGTGATGCTGGTGTTGTACTACCTGTAGATGGGAGACAGCTTGCAGCATCTTGAGGCGTGTCTGCAGAGTACAGGAACAGGACGACTGGGACGGACTGAGACACTGCTGCAGCCAGGGAATCTCCTCCCATAGATAGGATACCTGGCACACATGGATGCACACATACAAAACGTTTTTCAGTTTATGATCTAATGTTCCGTTTGCAGCTGATTAGTAATAACCAAAGGGTAATGTAATCATGGTTAAAATGCAGTAATGTGTCCATGTAAATTACTAAACAAAAAAACATTTTTAGCACAATCTTAAAATAAATTATTCCTGTCGATTTTTATCAGTTTTATGATGATTGTAGCGGGTCATCAATTGTCTAAGAAATATATCAAAGTGTGGTGTTGGAAGTCTCTCTCTCTCTCTCTCTCTCTTTATATATATATATATATATATTTCTGTCTGTCTGTCTACCTTTGTAAACCAGAGGAAGTCCTGCATGAGGGAGCTGGAGTAGGAATCTTCAACCTCTACAATAGGAATCTGGTCCTCTGGAGTCACCAACACATTGTCATCTCTGTAGAGTATGGATGTCAGATAGAGACCTCTGGAAAGTAACAAAGAAAAAGTACATGTGTTACAGAAACACTACGCCACTGAGTGACTAAATATGAAAATGACACATTGCACAACTCACAGTACCCCAAACGTATCACCTATCTTGCCTTGGTGTCTAAAGGTGATTCAATTTTGATGGCCTTGCATTAAAGCCTACCCTGGTCTGCACGTCTCTGTGTGTATGTTCTCAAAGTAAGTAATTTATATAATGACTACATGTCATTAAAAATGTGATAAATATTTGCTGCAATGGAAACCATGTCACCATAAAGTCAGAAGTATATTTAACAATCTATAATGGATATAATATGTTCTCTCCAAAATGAAAATATATGTAAATTGACACATTTGCCATACACAGCAATTACTATTTCTTTCATATTATAGTGTAAAGTGTAATGGAGGCTAACTATTTTGATGTCACATTTCATGGAGGAAAGCGGACAAAAAGACCATCTACCTTTTCAAGCTTTTAACAAATTTGCTGGTGGGTTGGAAGAGGTGGCGCAGGCTTTTGGATACTGAATGCTTCCTCCCTTGTGGTGGAGCTTTGCACTGTTCTGCTCAGACAAGACAGAGACAAGAAAAAAGATGTTTATTACTCAATAGAAACAGAACAAATTAGTCAGATTACTTTTGGATGAATATTCTGATGCTTAAAGTCAGGACACTTATGAGAAACTGTGGCATGACTCTCATTGGTTGTCTGATTTTTTTTGCACCAATGAATACCTCTGTCCTGACAAACTCTAGAAACATCTCTTCCAGTGACAGGTCGTTACCTAATTGACAACAAACCTGACATGTCCAACAACATGGTCGGTGTGGAATGTTTTTCGACATTTCATGCGCTCCAGTGGCGCGGCACCATTTGACAGTCATGCTGGCTGCCAACAGCAGACTATGGGCCTTAAGGGAACCACTAGCTCTCTGCTCCCAGAGGGACACTAACTGTGTATATGTATGTGTGTGTGTGTGTGTGTGTGTTTACCTGCACATACTAAAGCTGCTGGAGCATGGCATGTCTTGAGCTTCAGCCATATGAGTGGAGCCAAGGAGCTGTAGTAATTTGTGTGTGTGTGTGTGTGTCTGTATGTTTCTTAACCCTTTGCCACTCACTGACAGGGAGGTCAGTTAAGTCTGTGGGGACATGTTTATTTTTAGTGGGCCTGGAGGTGGTTGGAGGCAAGAGAGGGATGTGTGTGTGTTTGTGTGGGCGCCTGTTGGTGAGATAACGCACCTCCCAACTCATTAGAAACCCTGAGTCCCAAACCCTTCACAGATTCCCTCTCCTCCCTCCCAGGTGATCTTACTCCAGCAACAGGCCACTTAAAGTCAATAAATCCCCCCATTCAGGACCCGAAAAGAACTAATTTTCTCTTCAGGTGGACGAGCCAAGGTGGAGTAACAAGAAAAAACAGCACCCCTCGACCCCTCTCACCTCCACAAATTTCTCTTTACTCGCGAGTCTGTTCAGCTCAGGTCCTCCTGGCCTCACTCCCTGTTTGACACTGAGTAAGACAGACAAGTAGGGCTGACTGCTGGGGTGCCTGTGTTAGTCAAGGCCTCTTTCACAGTTTAATTAATAGTGTTTGGACAAGGGGGAGAATGTGGCGTGGGCTATAAGTCGTGCTGCGATGGTGGTGCGTACATGGACATGTATGAGAGAGTCAGAGCTGAAAGAGAGACCATGAACTAGAATATTTGTGTCTGTTTCATGTACATGTGTATCTATGTGTGTGCCTGTCTATCTTTATGTGTGTATATGTATGGACAGCAGACAGAACGACTGGCGGGCTGTGGGGGGTGGGGGGTGGAGGCAGCAGTAGTCAGTGTTAATTTATGCCCTCTCCCGACTCCAGCCCAGGACTCGTCTCTTACAGGAATAACAAACATGACCCCGGGACACGCCACCTTGGCTACCGTGCCTGAACTCTCAAGCTCAATCAGTCGCCGTCTGAAGAACCAAGAGCCACTCAATACTGACTATTATATTGCGTCTCGCCCTATTGCAAATATGGTCTGGCCACAGTGGACAATAGTAAGTGGGTGAGTGTGTTTGGGCATGTGGGTGTGCGAGAAAAAGAGAGACATCTTGCTCCACGCTAAATGCAGTTTGCCGTCATGTAAAAGAGTCACTGTGGACAGGTTTTGACACTTATGGGACCAGCTTACAGCCTGCAGTGTTTGGGGATATAAACAGCCTGAGTGTGAGAGAAGTTGATCTGCATTTTGTCACAGAGAGAGAGGTATTCAGCAGAGGAAGGGCTGAGTCATGGAAAGATGTATAAGGGGGTGGGGGTGTTGTTGAGACAGAGGGGAGGGTATTATTTTTGAGGTGGCATGCCGTCTTAGGGTGTATGGCCCCCAGAGTACTTGTCATGCCTGAGATTGTAAAGTGTCTGTCAAGGTGAGATGAAACACAGCAATTGGTGAGACGTGTTACACCTGCGAGTTGAACCGTCCATTGCTCATGTTTGTGTTTGTTTACACGAAGAATATTTCTGAAACATTAACTAGATGGTGGCTGAAAATTCTGATGTGTTTGTTTAAAATGTGACGGGTGCAGTGAAAACGACAGAAGCTCAGGTTAATGTCAGAATCTCATACCGCAGCTAATGGTGCATTTCACTTGCTGCAGGCAATTCCATAGTTGAACCCAATGGCAGTTTAAAACCTTTAGTGTGGCATAACATGGGCTCATATGTAGAGTACATCAAGTCACTATCACTACCAGGTTTATGGGGTTGGGTTTCACCAGGGGTCAGCTATGCAAACCGTTAAAGCTCTCATATTACTGTTCTGTATTTTATGTAAACACGCCCACCAAATCGATCAAAAAGTTGTTGATACCATGGCAGACACAGTGGCGGTGAGCTTCTTTAATCTGTACAAGTAGCTGGTCTAGTGCCTCCTTCTGGCCTCTCTGACGTGGAGCGCGGCCATCGATATCCCTCCAACCTGCAGACAGAGGTGAGAATGACGATATTAGAAAAGTGAGAATGCAAATGTGCTGTATTTATCAATAGAGTCATAGTGCTGATCTCTAGACCTATGATGTGCATTAATGATGGTGAAGCAAAGATGATGAAATGAGGGTGCTGCAAGTCTGAAAATCCTATTAAATATTTTGCTGTAATGCAAGACAATTATTTTGCCATGCTAGTTGCATAGCTCTATGGATGGCAGTGTCGGTACACCACTTTGATCCAGACTAAATTATTTAAACAACTTTGTGGTCCCTAAGGCATGAATCATACAAACTTTACCTCACATGCTACCAGGTTGACATTTTTGTGAAATGTTTTTGTGAAATGTCTTGACTATTGGACAAATTTCTCATGAAATTCAGTACAGACATTGATGATTCCCTCATGTTGAATTGTAATTACTTAGTTTATCCCTTAACTTTTCATGTAGCTCCGTCATCAGGTTAAACTTTATATTTGTCCATTACTTTGACGACAGCCTCAGGTATGCTTTGTGTTCTGTGCTAATTACCAAATGTTAGCATTCTAACGTGCTAAGCTACATTATAACGGCTAAACATCTGCTTGCTAACATTGTCTTTGTGTTAGCATATTTGCATGCTGACGTTAGCATTTAGCTCAAAGCACGGCTGTGCCTTAAATAAAGCCTCACAAGCCTTTAGCATGGCTGTAGACTCTTAGTCTACTGTACATGCTGAAAAACATTTTGAACAGTTTTTAGTGTTTATTGAGTTTTTAGTGTCTGTATTGTTATCGGGCCCACTCCGAAAAGCTTTTACTAGCTTATTTGGGGTTCCCCATTTTGCGCAGCCTACATATGATCATTGAACCTTCTGAAATTGTGTTTAATGATAATGATGATGTGTGAAATAAATGAACTGTATAAAATATGGAAGTAGTCTCCTAATGACACCGATAGGATTCTGAAAAGCTAAAATGAGGCTCAAAGTGGGTGGCTCCCAGTGGCTGTCAACTATTAAATTAATCGCCAACTATTTTCATGATTTTGATTCCAGCTACTTAAATGTAAATATTTCCATTTTCATCACTCCTTTATGACAGTAATCTTAATATGTTTAAGTTTGGACAAAACAACACATTTAAGGATGTCATCTTGGGCTTTGGAAAACACTGATCAACATTTTTCACAATTTTCTAGCATTTTATAGACCAAACAACTAATCGATTAATCGAGAAAATATTGGACAGATTATTCGACGATGAATGAAATAATCGTTAGTTGGAGCCCTGTTAGTTGGCTTCTTTTTTCAGCACTGGAAGTTGAAGGGAACATACAGATTAGGTTCACAGAGGAATGTTTTAATAACATTATTTGGTTTATTTTAAATAGGTGAACCTGGATCCATGGACTATGGAGTAATAACTTTGGTTAGATGGAAATAAACTGGACTTAAACTGACACTTTTACTATTGTATAACCATACAGTGCTGACACATACGTAAGTGGGACTCTATGTGAGGTTAGCCTGGGGATTGGGAGGGGGTTAATCAAATTCTGCCTGGGACCCCAAAAATTCTTGGGCTGGCCCTGTTCCTGAGGCTTCCAATAGTAGGAGTGTGAGGTGTGTGAGACGACCTGCTTCTCAAACAGATCTTGTGTGTGTACTATAAGAAACAGCACCCACCCCAGTGTGAGAAAGCTGTGGTTGGCTGACAGACAGACCTACTGAGCACCACTGCTACTGGCTGCTCTGCACATATTTGAGCTCAGAACAGTCAGTATACACACACACACACACACACACACACACACACACACACACACACACACACACACACACACACACACACACACACACACACACACACACACACACACACACACACACACACACACACACACACAAACACACACACATGGTGTGGCTGCCCCAGTGACAGAAAGTATCACACCACACATTTGCTATGCCTCCAAAAGCAAACCATTCTGAATTCACAGTTATTGTAATACAACCTCTATCTCTGTTGCTATCCCTCTTTGTGTTTTCCCCCTGTTTCCTCTTATTACAATAATATAGACACACACACACAAACACACACTTTCCCTTCCCTCCTCATAGATGACTATCTCTGCAGAAAACGATCCTTCAGCACCTTCTGCATACTGTGGTAGTAAGCCAGCATCCTTGCTTGCTCACTGGAGGATGTGTCAGCGATACCCCCCACCCCACCACCACCACCACTACCACCATCAACCACCACCCACCCCCCATTACCCCCACCCCAACTCCCGCTCCTGGAGCCCCCCGGAGGGCGCGTGAGGCTGAAACACGGTGAGCTCTATTCCCGGAAAGGTGCCTGTCCCGACAGGACAAGCGGGCCCTTTAATGGGCGTCCACGGCCCGGTATAAGGCCCCCACTGTTGGGGCTGCGCCGCGTGCTACAGCACAGACATGCAAATATTTCCAGTGGTAGGCCCAAATGGAAAACACAAACACGCAACATCGAAATTAGCTCTGAGAGAGGGAGGGAGGTGGACAGTAGAAAAAAAAGAGAGGGAAAGCCCAGTCTCCTAAAATGAAGACACACACACACACACACACACACACACACACACACACACACTTGCTGAAAAACACGGTGTGCTGATGAGGACAAACATGTTCATGTGTTCCCCAGATGTGCCCTCAGTGTGTGCCAACACATCTACACTCACAGTACCTATGTTCACTCTCTTACAGTAGGTGTGTGCCGGCTGCACAGACTATACATGCTGCTAACAAACAACTATCATGAAACCCATCTCACAAATCAATACACTGAATTAAACACTTCACTTAATGAATTTACTTGCAAACCAACAAATCTAATATTATACTATATACCAAAGAAAACATTGTAAAGTCCTCAATCTATCCTTTGTAACTTATTAGAAAACCTCTGATAGATAGATAGATAGATAGATAGATATATAGATAGATAGATAGATAGATAGATAGATAGATAGATAGATAGATAGATAGATAGAGAAAGGAAGAAATAAGGTCAGAGCTGGTGAGTCAACACCTCAGCTGTTGTTGCACATGACTTCACGGTTAACTTCTTGGCTGAACTCGGGCACCTTCTTCTGTCAGCCAGCCCCAAACGCCATCCGGAGGCTATGGTTACACACTCTGACGTCCACAGAGGGGGTCCCAAAACCCACCCAGCCTGCTGGTCCCAGAGGGTCCAGCTGCCCCAGCCCCCATGATGCCAAAGCAACGTCAGAATGACGTTGGAACAACAAAATCAACTAATGTGAAATGATGCAAAGTCCACACACATACGCACATCTAAGTCCTGTGTGAAAACAATTTTTCAGTGGTGTTAATTCAGTGAGGCAAGCCAAAACCCTTCAGGGCACTTGTTTGGAGATGTTGTTAACTTGAAGTGCTATGCTTTGCGTTGTGTGAAACATAAAGTACACACACAAACATACACACTGTGGAGACTTACTGGAAGGTGCAGCGCAGGCAGGTGTGGAAACTAGTGGAGGCCCCCAGCCCTTCATGTTGTAGGCTGACACCTGGACATAGTAATAGGTCCCCTGTAAGGACAGGACAGATGACAGTTAAGGCACCATATACAAATGTATGTGTGTGATTCAGTGATGCATCTGGTTGTCTCTTGCTAGGTCGCTATCTGTCTACATTTCTGTAAAGGGTCTATCTAGAAGCTCTGTCTGTCCCTGTGCCTGGTCTGCAGACAGCAGGCCTCTGTCTCTCCTTTCTCAGCCAGATCAATCAAACCAGCCGCCGACACTTCCTGACCTCGCCTTGACCCCTGTCATGTGACAGGAGTGAGCTTTGGCTGGCAGTGGGGGTCTTAAAGGGGGGAAGGGGTTTCTCTCACACAATAACAAACAACCAATGGAGCGTCCATTTGTCTACATGCCCGCTTAAAAATGCCAAACATAAATCAGGTGGCAGGCTACCAAGCTGCTCTTTCCATCATTTTGGGAGCCAAGACTTTTAACAAATAACCAATAAACTGTGTTTTCCAATTGTGTTTTTAGCAGGGCCATTTGTCTTTCACCCCCATCATTTGGGATTGATGGTGACAACTTGTGTTCGGAGTTTGACATATGTAAAGAAGAGTCACTTGGGAAATGCCTTCAAATGTCGCCAGAGCAATTGTGTAAATAATATCAGGGGCCTTCGTGTGGCAGAATAGCTTCTAAATTTTATATCCGTCAACGCCAACAGCTGGAGAAGCTAGAGCTCAGTGGTTCTTTGTGTTGCTTTATCATCCATAAACTACCTAGATAATGCATGACAGTATCCTTTTTATCTGGTAGTTCTTAGGGACTGTGGTGGGAGCAGAGAAAATAGGACTAATTCATTAGGGTTAATGTGAAAATGGTGTGATGTGCAGGAAGTGATGAATGAACACATGGAAAGATGTTCTATCCAGACCATCAAAACAAGACACATTTATTGTCATTGGAGCGGCTCCTGGTGTTATCTTTTGACAGCATCACATATAAGAGATTTAATTCCGTTATTTTGGATTCTGGGTCGGTTTCTTCCTGCTTACTACTGGTTGAATCATCGTACTGAAAAAGACTGTCAATCATATGGCGGAGACAGAGATTCTGGCAGAACTTACAGAAGTGAGTCCAGGGATGTTGCACTGTAGCAGAGTGGTGTCCTCCACGATCATCTCACCCAGCAAAGGACTTAATAAAGGAGCACTGCTCCAGCTCACTGCAAATACACACAAACACATTTTTTTAAACTTCAATAACTAAACCTTAAGAAAAAAGAAACTAGTAATGAAAAAATTCCAAAACACTTGTGACTTGGAAATACTTGTAGTATTTAATAACACTTCTCATCTGCATTTCATTTTGCACCAGAGGTTTGTGATACAGAGTAGGTTTTAAATGAAGCAGAGGGACGGCCACGGTGGCTGACCTTTGTACTTGGTAACCACAGCAGAGTTGACACAAAGAGGTTCCTGGAAGTCCACCCTTAGACTGGTGCTGCTGCTTACAGACAGGCGGACTACACTGGGGGCGTCTGGAGGGTCTGGGCAGGCAGACAGACAGAAAGATGGCAAAGTAAACACAAGCAGACTTTCACTGTGTATCATAACTATTATAATGCAGTGAGCTTATACAATTGGCAGCTTACTGTAATGACATAATTTAGTCTTCCTGGTCTGTTGTACTATGCATTGCTCAGTTTCAGAAATTGGAAAGTTAAAAAAAGTGTCAAATAGTGGATGCTTGTTATGTAACATCTTCACAAGTTAATGTTGACTTAGTCAAAAGTGAGAAGAAGCGAGGATGTCAGTGATTGTGATTGTGAATTTAACTACATATACTTAAATTAAACTAATACATTTTAACATGTGGTGAATAATTTCCATTCATGTCCACACAACTTACCCATCAAATTACACGAGTACGTGGAATTACAAAGAGGGGAACAATCTTTTTTTTTTTTTGCATCAAAGTGCAGATTGGTTTGGGTGAAAGGGAGTGTGTGCGTGTGAGTAAGTCTGTTTTCAGGGGTGGCTGTCTACCCTGCTACTAAACGTGTCATGAAATGCCTATAAAAAATTAAAACAGGAATACAGGCGTGTTACGTTTGCACGCACGCACACACACACACACGCACACACACACACACGCACAGTCGTGTGCAAGCCTTTCCAGTGTGGAAGCCATTAACTCTGCCCAGACAGAATGCCAGCAGAGAACGGGGTGCAAAAATGAAAACCAAAGCGACTGCTCGTATGATGTCTGAGAGGCAAGCTTCCCCTCAGTCAGCATTTAAAAAAAAAAATCTCTGTAACAAGCATCAAAGTCATCCTGAAGCCTTACTAGCATGCTCGAAGCCCGTCTGCATGCGACGGAAGAGCCGGAGCCTCCACTCCCAGGCCTTTAGCTGCCTCTCGCGGTCAGCTCCCTCCCGCTCACCAGGACCATCGCTTCGAACCTGGGCCTGAAGCTCCGACACCCGCTGCTCAGCCTCCTGCACCAAGGTGGCCAAATGCCCTGCTCGGCCCTCCAGACTCACAACTAAGAAACACATGGGAGAGACAGCGAGAGAGAGAAAAGTCAATGCATGCATACTGTATTAAAAGAAGAGTTTCATTACACATTATTTCAAAACGACTTTGTCGTCGAGAAAAATGCTTTCATATTGAAACATAAAGACAGTTGGTAAAAACAGCTCAAAGCTAAGCAATGCTGGACTATAACTTTTTTTAAATTGAGTGGGCTGTTTTTCTAACCAAGATTCAAAGAGTAAATGCAAAATACTGTGAATCTATTTTTATAGTAGAACCATACCATTGTGGACTTTTTCAGGAACAAAACGATGAACAAACAACAAAATGATTTACTAGCTCAATTAGAGAAGTAAATATCATGTTGGTTTCACTTTTATCAAGTGCACATGGCTATACTGATATTGCAGTGGCCTGCAAAAGTGGCCTACAAAAGCAACTGAAATTGCTTTTGCAGGGACTCTTTTTTAATGTCTTTGTTTGCCAAAATGATGTGGCAGATTCCTCAATAAACTTCATTTAACTAAGCAGTCCCTCTTTAGGGATGACATCACCTAGAAAATGTTGCAATGAAAGTGAGAGGGGCAAGAGAGGGAGGAGTATTCTTCGTTTGCGGTTATAAGGGAACACAAAATGGTGGGAACGTGCATAGGCATCATTTAAAACTGCCATTGTAAAACTATTTTTCTGCAAAACTTGTGGAAAAAAATGTGTATAAGTCATCTATATATATATATCATAGACCACAGACTCAACCAGCCTCCATCAGAGGAATGCTTTTCTGAGAGGGGGTAGGGTGTTACTAACACGTGAAGAACGATGTTTACTTAAACATAAAAACACATCTCCATAGTAGATGCGATGCAACACCCAATGAAAATGTTCAAATCATGGCCATGCGGTTAATGATAATGGCTGAACACAAAGATTGAAGATTGCAATTGCCAACATGTACAGATCACTTTAAATAAAAGTATAGACCAGGTAATGTAAAGCTGTAAAGGTCACAAAGGACAGTAGCATACTGTACTTCTTCTTTGGTGGCTGGTCATTCTGGGAGTGTTTGGGACTGCTGTGTGTCTGTGTTTAGTCTGTGTGGTCTGTGTTTGTTCATTGTAGATTCCACTGTTGAGCGTTAGATTCCACTGTTGACAGTAAGTTTAAAGCTCCGTGTCAAAATGTCCATCTGGGTGTTTAATTCTGCGGCTCTCTCGGTGTCTCCTCTGTGGCTGCGAGCTTCTCTTTGAATCGGAGAATCTCTTCTGGGTGTCAGTTGTGTTCTTCTCTTCAGCCACTTGTGTGAAGACCTAGAGGCTGTTTGCCACTTTTAAAACAGGTAATGCAAGGGCCGGGGGTTAGGGTTTAAATTAGTCTTATTACTGAGGATCCTTGGACTTGGACTCTTGGACGGGTGGAAATAACTGTAAAAGGTCCATTTTGATTTACATTTCCAGCCCTTCCAGGGCTATAAACTGGTCCAGATGCTGTCACCAGTGTGTACGTGTGTCTTGATTTGTCCTTATTTCACATCAAGGATGGGATCCTCTACAGCACATTAAAGTGCCTTTGTCCTATTGAGAGGGATTTATAATGTGAATATGAAGTTGCTTTGGAGAATTTGCTTGGTTGTCTTTGTCTGCCTTTGTCTTTCTGGTAACCACACAATGAAGTCAAGCCTGGCAATATCAATAAGCATCGGAGTTAAATCCTTTCAAAGCTCAAGGAAAAGTCTGCAGCATCTTTGATGTCAATTCTCCTCAGATGGAGTTTGATTAGTACATGCTTATAAAAATAGAAGCCTTTACTTTCCTTATGTGCTGTTGTTCTCTCTCTTACACACACACACACACACACAGACACACAGACACACAGACAGACAGACAGACACACACACACACACACACACACACACACACACACACACACACACACACACACACACACACACACACACACACACACACACAAAACTCACATTCTCTCATGAGTTATTTGAGTCCTGGAGAGAGGGAACAATCAAAGAGCAAACTTCAGTAAACATCACTTTCCATTCAAGTGTTTTCAATTTAATGATATCTTTATAAGACGTCTGGCTCAGCTCTGGAGGAGTGTGTGTGCGCGTGTGCACACAAGTGCAAACACAAACAGCCTAGGAGCCATACTGGCGAGTTCTAATCATTAACAGAGGAATGGAGCAGAGGCTCAGCAGATCACAGACAGTGAAAAGTGCTTACGAAGATGACTAATATTGCATCATGATTAGCACCGCTTCATTGCCTTTAATATGTTTTCACTGCCAGCACAAAACAGAGGAGCTGTGTGAGTTTGTCAGGAGTGTGTAGATGAATGCAATACTGGTATGCATGATAAGAGATTGTGCTATTAGTTATTTGTGCGTCGTTGCTTTGGGCAACTCCTGCGTTTGCTTTGGTGGTAGCTGATGTTGTCGTGGCAGCAGCTTTGGTGTCCACAACGACAGTTGTTGATTCCCATTGAGTGGCTTTTGGGGCCCAAACAAACTGGTCTGGAATCCGTTCTGAGTCATGCTAAAGATTCAAGTCTATATAGGAAAAGAAATGATAACAGATCTGTCAGTAAGTGACAGATGTGGGTTGGGGCTTCACTTGCGTCATAATTTGTAAAGTGTACAAGTTGTGATTGGCAGAACACAACTACATTTGGCTTTTCCACACATCATACAAGTTTTTTGGCAAGATTAGATTGGCGAAAGGATCTGGCAAATCAACTTGCCTCCTGCTCAAAGCCAAGGTAGCATTTGCTATGGTACGATTCACCTGTAGGCCAGCCAAACTCCAAACAGGAGTAAAGGGCTGTCAAATTTTACAAGGAAGAATACGATTAAATACAAGAGAGTGAAAACATGAGAGAAACATTGCTCTCCTTAGTACGAACACATTGTGGTGACCCCAGAAGAGATTATGGATATTTTTTAAAGAAAGAAAAAGATGAAAACAGCTTCTTGAATAATTTTTTGTAACAAGTATATTTGTCCAATTTTATGGACTGCAACAAAAGGTTTATTAGTAACTTTCGGCAACTTTGCATGACCTTCCTTTACAGTTTTTTTTCGATTGCTAAACGACAGTGGGCACAACTGGAGCTCCATGTGCAAAACTCTAACTACAGTCTGCACAGCAGCAGTTCATGTGAACCAAACTCTAGTTCGTTTTTTATTGCTTGAACACAGTTTTCAAAACCCTACACACTTATCCCATGACTTTAACCACAACCTGCACAGCACTGTGGATTCACAGCACTTTGTTCAAATGCTAAGTCTGGTGATTGCAATTTTAACTCAATTTTTGGAAATAAAGAAACACCAAATAAGAATGAATCAATTATACACTGTACTGTTGGAGAGAAACAGTAAACAGGTAAAAGAGCAAAGATACCAACATGTCCAGGTAAGATGTCTGAGGTTACATACACAGCTATAAAAAAAACAAACGTGAAAAAACACTACCTTTACTATAGTAAAACTGTGGACTTACTGTTTTTCACAAAGTAATGGAGGTGGAAGCAATGGCAACACCACATTCATTTGTATTTATGGATGATGCAGGTGCATTTAGTTTTTAACTTTTTTTCTTTATTTTATTTTTATTTTATCTATTGAAGCAAACTGCTGATTTTCATTCCCTCTTGTTTACATAAAAAAAAAAATGTTCATGTGACAGAAATTCAGTCTTTTCTTTAAAGAAACTGTTGATTAGTGTGAAGTCACTTAAATGATTCAAACTGTAAAGATTAAAAGTTTGTAATTTCTGTATTGGTGGTTGATGTTAGTGTTTTTACTCTCAGTGTGTTCTGAGTGACGGTGTGTGTTATCTAGATGAAGATCGTTCATAGTGTTTGGCTGCACTGAGCCTGTTTTGAGACATGTGTGAAGAGTTGTGTTGCTTGGAATGAGTTTTGCAGATGATGTGAACTGTTTAGCTTAGATGACTGTTGGTAATTTTTTTGCACATGTGGCTTCAGTTGTGACGTCTGTCGTTTAGCAATCTAAAAAAACTGTAAACACACTCCAGTTCGTGGGTGTTGGTGTTGATCACCAAATCAGATGCAACTACACAGCAAGGGTACTGAACAGAGTATTCTTCACGTCACAAGCACATTGGGCAGCAGGAACTGTAGTTTTGATTAGTCCCATTAACATTCACATGATCCCCATGTGACTGGGTAGGTACTACAGTGCAGGTATGTTGTGTTCCTCTACTCACAGTGGGGGCTTTCCTTGGCACCAGCTTGCAGTAGCAGCTTGGCCATGGGCACGTTGTTGGTCATTATAGCGATATCGAGGGGAAGAAGACCCTCGCTGTTCGGGGTGTTATGGTCCAGCTCCTCCAGACTGTACTGGGACAAAAGCAGTTGTACCAGGTCCAACTCCTGGTGCTCCACTGCCTCAAACAGCGCCTCATTACTCTGGAACTGTGATACAAAGAAAGTGAAGTTAAAAAAAAGAATAGCACTGAAAGCTTACGTTATGATACCTCTGTCATGTCAGCTTGTATCGGTGAATGTTGAACTCTCTCTGCACACAACCATGTCCACATACGGAATGTTTCTCACAATATGTTTTCTGTCTCGCTGTACAGAAGTGAGATGGGTGGGTGTATGATGTTACTACCTGAAGTTCTCTTACTATCCAAGTCTATGTGTGTTCCCTGATTTTTTTAGACTACAATATTCCTGGGCTTATTATTTTTTCCTTCTCAGTCTCGCTCTGACATACTACGGTGGTTTTGCGCAGCTTCTCCTTGTCTCCTCCCCGTCCTGACACCACACTGTCCTCCAGGGCAGGGGGGTTGGTACGGAACTTTCCAGACAAGTTGCGGTATAGGCGGCGAGCCGCGCTTGGCGAGGACAGGCTGGTTGACTTGCGGGTTGGGGCCGGCTGGTGGGCCTGGTCCCCCCTCATTGGCTGCGTCATCTTGGCAGAGTCAGCCCTGGAGGAGAGACAGGAGGGATACTTTAGGTGAGAGAAAGGATTCGGTACATGGACCCTGTGAAGCTTGAACACTTCTCAAATCCAAAGAGATAAGACCAATGGACAAATGCAACAAGAACAAACAAACAGAGGAAGGAAAAAGAAAAAGCCAGTCAACTACTCTCCTCTTCTTTATAGATTGTCATTTTATCTCCATAAAACAAACTGTGACTTGCCTAATTTAATTTACTTGGACTAATTAGAAATTGTTACTACCGGTCAAAAAGCATTTCTGCTTTATAATGGTGGAGGAATAAAGAAAAAGAACCTGAAAGGAAGGATGGTCAGACGCGTGTTTAACTGACACAACTATAGTTAAAATCCATTTTGGTCTGGAATTCAATCTTAATCCATTCACAAAAGAAGCTGAAAAACACAATAAGACTAAGGAAGGACGTTTCTACTCTACAGGAAACAAGTTTAGATTCTGGCTCTTGAAAACAGCACCAGAAATTCATAGGTCTGAATGTGTCAATACTGTTTTAAGTGTCAAGGCAGGTCAGCTCAGCATATTGATTGTTGAAACACATTTAGTGCCTTGTGTTGATGTAACAGTATGTATGGCAGTGCCTGTCAAGATTTTTGGATTATGACAATTGAAAGTAAAGAAATGTCCACTAATGCCCACTGTCACAGGGTGCTAATGTAGAAAGGTGAACAGCTTATCTTAAGAGCTATTTTGCCTTTTTAGCTTTTGTAGGATTATCAGAAACAAAAATGTTTACATAGATCAACATTTTTTATTTTAATCCCATTATAAATCCTATTATATTATAAAAAATGATCTTCAACCCCGTGGGAGGGCGGTCAAAACACCTGGCTGAGAACCACTGATCTATGGCATGGTGATAAATGACACTGATCTGCCAGTTGGGCACCATGTTAGCATTATCAGTTCTCAGCAAGATAATCGGCATACAGCAGCTCTCTCTAACAAAGATCATTGACAGACAAGTTTTGCAGAAGGCACGGTCAATCTTGTCAAGCTCTGACCACCCACTCTTGGAGGAATTCATTCCTCTTCCCTCTGGTCGGAGATATCTGGATCTCTAGAGCAAAAACAAACTGGTACAAATATTCTTTTGTTCCTTGCACAACTCTTGAATGTTTTTATTAGTTAGCTTCTCTGTGACCCCCCGTAGAAATCACTATTCCTGACAATCTCAAGGGATTTGTTTTTGACACTGTCCACTATTCAAGTCATGAAATTGTTCTCAATCAATCTGTTGGTCGTGTGCTGCTAGGATGTTTGATGTTTTGTGCTGTGTTTATTGTGTTTTTGTTGTTTATTGTACCTCCATCTGCAAATCAAATTTCCCCTCGAGGGACAATAGGAACTCTGAACACTCTGAACAGTCACAGATGCCATCTGAGTCACCCTGCACTGGCAAAGTCTGCCATTTTAGGAACTATGTAGATGACAGTGCGTTTCTAGGGTGAGTCTGGTACGTGGTGTTCACACACACTCGACTGCTGAAGGAAATGTCAGCAGGACTCTACAGGCGATGGTGACAGACTCCGTGACGGGTCCCTCCAAACAGAGGCAGAGAGATAAATGAATTCCTCAAGGACACACTTAAAACAGCTTCCTTCTGTTCCTCCCTCGTCTCCTAACATCTTATGAACTCGTTTCCCATCCTATCATCTCTCCCCTCTCTTTCTCTGCTCTCTTCCTTCCCCTTGCTCTCGGGCTTACGCTCTTTCGCTCTTTCCCCTTATCTCCTTATTGCCTCTCATTTCTCTTACATCATCTCCCTCGTTCTCTTCTTCCACCTTCCCTCTCATCCTAACGCCTCTTTCTTGCCTTGATTCTACTAGTAGTATGACTATAATCAAAGAATCTTTTTGAAATAGACAATTATTCTACCGTCACAAACCCACTTGAAACATTCATACTCATTTCATTTCTTAAAAAAAGTGAAAAGGTTTCAATGTAAACTGAAAGACAGTAATAAGGTAATGAGTAAGTAGGTTATATAACATTGTCTAGGCATGTTCCAAAAGAATGAGATAACAATATTAGAGAAATGACATCTTTTGGTATTTGCCGACCTAATCATCGAAAGACTCATAAAAGATATCATAATTTGAATCCCTGTAGCAGTCAACGTGTTTGTCTTGAGCCACGTGTCCTGTTCAAGTCCTTCAGAAATGCTTGCTTTTAATCAGTCACTCTGGAAAACATCAGAAGTTAAATACCGCAAATGTAAATGTTGTCTTTAAAAAGCAATGGCTTGAACAGAAGCAGGGAGAGGTTGAGGAAAGTAAATAAAGGTTGAGTTACGTTGGTCCATCATGCCATATGCCAAGAAGTATCACACAGGCCAAGAACAGATTTGTCAAGGTGAGAACATCTGTAGGAAAAATGTTATTTATAGTCCCGCTCTGCTATGGACGTGTGAGCCCACAAGAGCATGAATACACATACACACACACAAGCCCTCCCCCAACACATGCAGATTGTACAACAGCTGACGGCGGCCCACATAGTAGACTTTAAGCAGCTCCAAGCCCCCGCAACAAGCCCTTTTTCACAGGGCCGATACACCTAAAATACACCCGATCCCCGTCCCTTCCCGCTCCGCTCCGTCCCATCCATCTCCACTCCATCCCGTAATAGAGGCCTTATTTTAGACATCCTCGTGTTCCCGGCTGGGCCTAACCTATTCCAGGGTTCCAGATAAAGCACGGCAGGTATTTGGAATAATTTTTCCATGGGCCTGGCCCGGAAGATAAAACAAGAGATATATTTGTAATGCGTGTGCCGGTATCCCATTTCAAAGAGAAAGCCCATTGGAATCCAGCCCCAGGCTTATTGTTATTTGCCTGAGATGGAACAGAGAACCTTTTTTTTGTCAGCAGGACGGTACCCCATCATTCTCTGACGACATTACGGAGTGTGTAACGTGATGTAGGGTGTGTGTGTGTCTTTACTTTCAAAGAGATGTTGCATCCAACACGTGAGATTGGGATGTCATTCCCCAATGACATGCCCTCTACTACCCTGGTGAAAGATGAAAGACAATCATAACACGAAAAAAAGAGAGAAGAAGCAATGTTAAGTGTCAAACAGAAAGAGAATGAGTGATGATAAGAAATAAATGTAAGGATTTCAACACAGCTTTTCAGCAACACATTTATCCAAACTGTAAACTGATGACCATCATGATGACACCTTATCCAATCAGCAATCTGCTGTCAATAAATGCTGACAATGATCATGTCTTGATGTGATTAACAACCTTGGTTAGCACTAACCTCAGTGATAAATCCATTGCATTTCTCTGAATGCTTAACTAGCAGCAGTAGGAAATGTTTGGTTGGCATTTGCATTAATACAGCTCTGAGACAGCACTTAGGAGAGTAAACATTTAACAGTCAGGCTGATATCCTGAGATAAACTTAGAAATGGCAACGCTGGGGGCGACCTCTAGCTCACCCAGTAAGAGGGTGTGCCCAATGTAGGCTGAGTCCTTTGCAGCGGCCCGGGTTTGAGGCCAACCTGCGGCCCTTAGCTGCCATGTCATCCCCCATCTCTCTCCCACTTTTCCTGTCTATCCACTGTCACTATCTAATAAAGGGAAAAAATACACCCCCCCAAAAAAAACGCTGGATTACACGCATGCATCGTATCCTGTGAATCCCTCGTGTTTAGGTCATTTAAATCCAGATCCAGTGGCGGACTCCACCACTTAAATACTACTATAAAGAAATTATAAAATGAAAATACATTGGCTATCACACACACACACACACACACACACACACACAGACACACATACACATACACACACACACAGAGTCTATGCCACACAATTTCCTACACTTTTACCAGATTTGGGAATAAGGAAGCAGTCGTTCTGGGAAACTAAAGTCTCTATCAAAAGCCAGGCTTCATGTTTGGCCCCCGACCAATCCCACATCAAATACACCCAGCCTGCTACAGTGAGACTGCATCAGCCCAACAAACAATCAACACCCCCAAACTGCAAACACACATACACGCAGCATTCACTTTATTAGTTGTATCGGCCTGTTTACACAAACAGCTTAGTCCTCCAGACAGTGAGTCACATGAACAATTACTGACTGAAAGTCAAAATGGGAAAAACCTGTGATGTAAAAGAAAAGAAAAAAAGATATATATATATATATATATGGTGGTTCCAGCATCTCAGAATTTCTGAGATTTTTGTGTGATCTAAAAAGCAGCCACAAGTATGCACATAACAGCTCATAACAGTTGTGTGCAGAGGGAAATCTCAGAAACACTTCAAAGCAAATCTGCAAACTGACAGCAGAGTGGAAACTGTTGCCTTGTCTGTAAGAAAAACTGAATCCATCCAACCTGTTGTCAGCAGTACAGGGGTAACCAAACGCACGCACACATGCACGCACGCACGCACGCACGCACGCCGGAATCAACTGTGAATAAGATTAAAATCGCATCGCACGAGCATCTTGGTGAGCTAGCAATGTAATCATTTATATATATATATATATATATATATATATATATATATATATATATATATATATATGTACCTGTCCTCTTTATTCGGTTTCTTCTCCTTTTTGTCATTTCGTGGTTTTTCTCTTGCTCTCTCTCTCACAGAAAATTTGTTTTTGTGTTTACCCCCTCAGTCTGTCATGTTGTGTTACGTCTTCTTGACATTTGTTGATGCAATTTAGGGAAACATTAAGAGTGGATCAGCCTGCTAATAAAAATACAGCAGGATTGTTGCCAGGTAAAAATGAGATTACAAAGAACTGAAATTACTATTTTAAAACAATGAATTGTTTAGCCCTACTCGGTAATGTAGGAATGATTAAGACAAATGGGAATGTAAGCAGAAAAATGTTCTTGGCCAGAGCTTTCTGCTTCTATAAATATAGATAATGTAAATCTAAACTATAAACAATGGAAAATGTCTTTACAACACACACACACACACAGACAGAGTGTATGTTTGTGCCATAGTGGGTTACCTACAGGCATGTGTCTATGTGTGTGTGCATAATCATGTATATGCCAGAGAAAGAAATGACATGGGCTGCTGCCCAAATTAGGTACAGCAGCACAAAGAAATGTATTTTGGTAGTGAGAACGACTATACAATTATGTTAGTGTAACAAAAGCATATAATGCAACCATATATGGACACCTACATAGCCATGTTTGTCCCAAAGAGCTTCAAGGCATGGAGCTGTGTAGAAGAAAGCTTTTACAACAATGCCCTCGGCCAAAATCAGTTTAATTCTAAGATTTCTTTTCTTCCCTAACACGTCCTGCCTTCATCTGGTTTACACCACCTTTCTCCTTCTACCCTTCCTCTGCTCCACCTCCTTCCCCAACTCCATCATATGTCATTCTGTCAGTGTGTCACAAGGTCTCTTAGGTCAGCTGTGTGCTGACAGGAACTCCCCCCCCCCTATTTCCAAACTTCTCACCAGTGGCTAGTATACTGCCACGAGAACACATAAATATCAGCTGAGTGTTAGTGTGTGTCCAATCGTGTTTATTACACACAGGCACAAATGACTATTCATATTAGTTGACATGTATTGCATCGGTTGTCTGCAAAGGTCAAGTTCCACAAAAAAAAAAAAAAAGAACTGAAGGAAGGTAGATGGATAGGGAGAGATGAAGAGAAGGAAAAGAGCGGCACCAGAAGGACAGTGCTCGCTGAAAACAGTGTGGCGGGGGTCAGAGAGGCAGACAGTGAGAGGAGAGAGTTGCACACACACACACACACACACACACACACACACACACACACCACATATGCACACAGCAGTGAGAGTACGCTGGCTGCTCTAAATGTGGCTTGTAGAAGGAAATTCTGAAATCTGAGTCTTGGCACCAGACAGGCTGGAAGCAGGAAGGCTGCTGGACGCACAGAGGGAGAGAGCAAGAGAGAAAGAGTAAGAGAGAGAGATAGGGGGGGGCAGCAGTATTACTAGAATTCAAATAGCCGTCCCCTCTGTTTGGCTCTCATCAGCTTATAGGCAACATGAGGCCACGCCAACACTGTGACCTGCAGCCCCTAAGTTGGCATAGCAACACAACAAATGCAGACATACACATTCAAGCTCACATATTAAAAACATACGGATGGCCATGTGCAGTGCTGTGTAGAGATTTCACATGCTTTTATAGCCAAGGAGACAATCAGAGTGACTCTTACGGCTCTTTAGGGTCAGATTTTATGGATGACATTTTATTGAGGGACGTATCAGGTGTGTGCACGAGTGTATTAATGTTTCAGCGGTACACATTTGCTAAAAACCTCCCCTTTCACTTTAGCCCCAAGGGGTCGACAGAGTGAGATGCGGATGGATTATCCTACCAGATGTGCATTTGAAAAGTGGTAGAGTGACCTGGAAGCAATGTACCTGATCAGCAAGATTATTAACATGGACTGTGGTGTTCTTTTGATAACAAGCAGCCTCATAAGTGCTGAGAAAACATCACCCAATCTGTTGCACCACTGGCAGCAGACAGCACAACTGATACCAGACAGGATAAAGCCATGGACTCAGTTGTTTACGCCAGAATTACACCATCTAGTGTATTTTTCCACTGTTGAGTCATCCACTTTTTGTAATCCACTGTCCACTTTAGACTCAACTTCCTCTTTTTGATAAGCTGGGTGTGCTGAGATGGTGCTCTTCATATCACTGTTGTTCTGAGGTGATGTTTATTTGTCATTGGCTTTGAGTTAGTCAGGCTAATTCTAATTCTTGTGACCTCGCTCATCTGGGTGACACATGCAGCACAATCCCAGAACATTGGTCGACGGTGTGCTGTGCTCAGATCACCGGTGCACAGGTTGGTTGGTTCGTTCATACGTAACTCACTCTAAATTGTGAGCTGTGTGCATAATCGGGGAGTCGACGCAGACTGTGGACACCAGGTATATACCATATCATACTGCATGCTCCCACATGAACATGCTCCCACTGCCCTTTATCTCTCTCTTTTTTTCCTTTTCTGTCTTTTATCTAGTCCTCTTCTTCTCACTTTCTCTCTCTTTCTCTCTCCCATGGGAGAACGGCAGAGAAAGAGTGGGCGGTCCGCTGTATGTTTAACCTTTGAAGTGGGCCTGCTGTGCTGGGCAAGGCCTGCCACCTGTTGGGTCTGTGTGTGTGCATGTGTTGTGTCCGCACGCAGAGGTAAATCTTTCTAATTGTGATGAGCAGAGACAACAGCGGAGTCACCAAGGGGGATGTGGTGGCGGGCAGCGGCCGACGTTCTCAGGAAGGGGGTGGGGGGAGAGGGGGGGCGGGTTGTGCTTCCAAGGTGGGATCAGACACACAAACATACACACAACCCCTCCTCTGTCAGAGGCTTGGTGACACCATGTCTCCCATGGCGATCGTGGGCCCAGCCTGGGTGGCTCCAGGCCTTCTGTGTGTGTGTGTGTGTGTGTGTGTGTGTGTGTGTGTGTGTGTGTGTGTGTGTGTGTGTGTGTGTCACACCAAAGGGGTCCCTGCCTGGGCCGCCATATGCCACCCACCCAGCCAAGGAGAGGAGAGGGGCGGGGGCGACCCCTGTCCACTGAAGCCACCAGTTGGCCCATTCTCTCAGTCACACGCCGCCCGGGCGCCATGTTTAAAGTCCCACGGCTGTTTATCTGGGATAGGGATGGAGGTACTTTTTTTTTCTCTTGACTATGATATATCCTCCTAACGTGCATGCTCACACACAAATATGTACACTCCTGATTGGACGGACAGACGGATGGATGCTTAGAGAATGGAAAGGGTGACGGTGTGTTACTGCATGATAACCAAAAATGTATCAGACATCAGCAGCATCATTGCAGCTTGTTTCTAGAAGCTCACATGGACGCCCACAAACATTATGCACATGTACACTCACACACCCATCACTGAAATTCATTCATTTAATTGTTAACAGTTATTACTGTAATTAAATAAATGTATTTGAGATTGACCCTGTTATGAATTTGTTATCTGTTATGGATGGAGCTGCACCAACATCTAAAGAACATTGAACCTCCAGGTGACGATCTAGATGGATGAGATCTGGAGTGAGATTCCCTGATGGAACCAAATCTGGACACAATCTGGAGCTGGCTCTGATATTAAACTGGATGTAGATATGTTTGAGGTGGGTCATGTCAATCAGACACAGAAGTGACAGCTGGCAGCAGACCAGAAAGTAACAGTTTTGAATTCTGACAGCAACAGTTTGATTGGTTAACAGAGGTTGTGGCAGAATCCGATTGGGTGAGGTAAATGGGGGAAACAATGTCTACTGATTAGAAAACAATTCATAAATAAAAGAGAGAAAGTGCAAAGAATTCCTCAGTAAGCAAGTAAGTAAAGCTCTTTACTGGCTCTCACAGCGCTTCTGTTCCATTGTTGAGTACACTGACGTGGGTGGAAATCTGTCCTACCTGAGCTTCCTATCTCAATCTGTAAACCATTTTCCAAGACTAGTTTCAAACCACAAGTCTCCTGAGTCCCCAGCCGATTTTCTTTCTGCCTCTGACCCTGAATACAACCCTCACACACACACACACACACACACACACACACACACACACACACACACACACTAGTAGAGAGTCTTTTATCAGCTTATAAGCAACACATGGAGCCGCGCTAACCCTCTGACCCACTGGCTCTTTCTCTGCACACACACAGAAACAGAAACAAACACACACAGACACATTAAATTAACTTTTTGTTTTCTACCATACTCTTTATTTTGTAACCTCTCCGCTCTCTTTCCAACTCTACAGTCCAGTTTTCAGGGCTATTTATCACTCGATCTAGCTGTCCCTCTCCATCATCTTTTCAATCTGACATGTCATCTGCTTCAGTCTCAATCATTCTCACTCTCTCCTTCCTCCTCTTCTTCCCCCCTCTTATCCCCTACATCTCTCATTCAGTCTACCTCCCTCCCTCTTTCTCTCTCTCACTGCCCTCCATCCCCACCCCCTGTCTCTCTGTGTCTGTGTGCTGAGTTGAGGTTTGGAGTGGAAACCAGAGTATCAAGTCAGAGACACACAGGACAAGAGGGAGCCAGCCTCATAAATCTCCCTTAGTGCGGCCCACAGCATCCAGAGTCAAGAAGACCGTGTGTGTGTGAGTGTATGTGCATATTTGAGTGCATGTATCTGTGTGTGGGTGCATACATGTGTTTATGTATATATGTGTATATGTGTATATGTATGTGTGCATGTGTGTATTTAATTTACGTAATTTGTAGGCACACATTTGAGGGGGTTTATGTGTCTGTTTGTTTGTGTGTGTGTGTGTGTGTGTAAGAAAGAATAGCCCAGGGCCTATCCAAAAGCAGAGAGATAAGCAGAAATTCTGCTCCCTCATGTGCACTGGAATCTATAGAGTGGCATCTTGGCAACAACTCAGTCTCAACAAATTAATATTACAGGCCTAGAAGCAGTTGATGTCCAAACTTAATGGGACATCTGAAACAAATGAAAAAAATGTTTCCTCATATCCTCAAGGGTTTGTCAATAAAAGCTAAACTTGTTTCTATTGGTGTCTTTGTCATGTAGGCACTTAAAGGTGCAGTTGGTAAGACTTATAAAACTAACTTTCTGTCATATTTGCTGAAACTGCCCCTATGTTCCAGTAGAACTACATGAAGTAGGTAATTTAAAAATAAATCCGGCTCCTCTGGCACCACCTACAGCCTGTAGTGCGATTTGCAAAAATCCACAGCTCCCTGTTCAGATGCACCAATCAGGGCAATCACTGCTCATGCAGACACATTCATTCTCCCTTGTGGGGGGAGGGGCTTAGGAGAACGTTTTGGGCTTTAGCGGAAATGGGGAAGGGACTGAGAAGTTGTCAATGTTCACATTTTTTGGCTAAGTCCTGGATCTTCGCAATCCTACCTACAGCATCTTTAAAATGGTTCAGAAAACAATCTCACCACAAGGTGGTTACATGATCTTCATCAGCAGAGTTTGGTCAGTTGTCATGTCATGTCCTTTTTTTCTGAGCACTTTAAGAACTTCTCGTCCATGTTGGCTTGAAAAATAAAAGCATTATTAATAAACTTTGGACTGAAAAGTGTAACACCTGCACACTGACACTAACCTGCACACTGACACTAACAAAAGAAAAACGGGAAAAAAATACTTTCAAGCCCAATATTGCATCAAGTTTATAGATCATCTTGAACTATATGTGTTAAAGCTTTTTAGTGTTTAATATATTCTAAGAATTATGTTATTTAAATGCAGCCAGAAAGTAAAATGCTCAACATTCCAGCACAAGCAGGGATCAGTTTACTTCTGTCGTGATCTTTAACATTGTCTGCTGAGCAGAATTTCTAAAAAAGAAAAATTATAGGGATCTATAACCTCCTCATTTGTCCCTCTTGTTTGAGCTGACAGCTCTCAGCCACAGAAGAAATGAGAAAAATCTACAGAGAGGATGAAAAAGAAAGAGTGGGGAATATAATATCAAATTAGAACCAAATGAGGCAAGTGGCACACTGTCCAAAACCACTTTACACCCAGGCCCCTTGAGCATCACCCTACTTTTTCCACTAAGACTTTGGTAATGTCTCTGTTCTTTTTTATTCCCTTTGTGCACAATTCATAAGGATTAGCACTTGGTAACCCCCTTACCCAACTCAACACAGTGCTAACTATTACAATGTGCATTTTCTCATGTATGTGTGTGAGCATGAATATCAAGGAGAAAATCAGACATTTGAACATGAGTTTCCAACACTGTGTGTGTGTGTGTGTGTGTGTGTGTGTGTGTGTGTGTGTGTGTGTGTGTGTGTGTGTGTGTGTGTGTGTGTGTGTGTGTTTGGGTGTGTGTTAATATATCGACTACAGGAAGGGGAGGCTGGCTTCTCTCCTGGCATCGAAATTAGGACGTCATCCTAAGAGTGCTGTCAGCTCCGAGTTATCCCTGAAGACAGGGTGGCACCAGGCAGAGAAGGGGATGGAGAGGGTTTAAACCCTCCAGCACATACTGCATAACCACACACATCACAATCAAACACTTACTGGTGTGGTACCAACTTCAGATTTCAACTTATTTATGAAGTGGATTTGGTTTGAGTAAAGAATGCTACAGTTGAAGTTGATGTTTAAGTACTTATGTATAGAGTTTCCTCTCCAGGCGTACTGCGGGGGAACTGTTATGGGAAATAAAAACTGCTTGGCCGACATACATGGCTGCCTCTCCATTGTACTCAGGGGTTTTGGCAAAGGGCTGGAACTGCCTTTCTGTCACCAAGAGAGGATATGGAAATAAAGACTTATTTACTGACTCTGCATTGGAACAGAACCAGTGTCCCTTTATAGCCCCAGTATTGACTGTACTGGATATCCACGTCATGCACAGGAAACAAGGCAGCAAATATACGCGACAGGAGACAGACCTATGTTAGGCTGAGTTTAGTTTAGATGTTGAACTTAATGTTCTCATAATGTAAATAATGCCCTTAGTGACATGCAGTTTCAGCAGCAGGCTGAGGTAAAATCAAATAGGTTCTCAAATGGCTTTTAGAAAACCAGAAGTAAAAAACTGCTTTTTATTCAGAATTATAGAATAGAAAGCTCACAAGGCCGCCATTTTTACCCAAAGACATCACAGATTGTGATTATTCATACGAATGGTTTCCTGGAGAAAAGAAAAATCTATCAATATTTTTTCAGCAATCTTAACAGGCAGCAAATAGCCTCTGGTTTCCCCTTTACTACTCCCTCTCACCCCCTTCTTCTACTCTTTACTCCACCCATATCCTAGAGGCCATTTACTATGATTACCAATAACAATAACACTCCCATTATCTTTTATTATCGCATTTTCCCAAGGCCCTGCCAGCCCTGACGGACTTTGATAAAGCTACAAAACGACTGCTGTTTCAAGCTTGTATATGGGCTGCCTTGGCTAAGAATTCCCTTAATAGTCACAGTTTGTTTGGGTATCTGACTTCAATCGACATAAACGGCAATGGTCCACTAAATAGATAGTAAAGTGTTAAGCCACCTGAGACTCCTTTACTGCGGAGGGCTGCTGGTAGGTTTCCAGCATGGCATTTAATATGATCCTTGTGTCACTTTACTCTTAAATGTTTTGATTTAAAGAGTGAAAGGAAGGGTGCAGTGCACAGATAAACATAATTAAACCTTCATTTTAAAGCGCATATTAGTGGGTAACGCTACATTTCCACATTTCACTTTCACTACAGGAAAAGACAATCCAGGGATTTTACAGCCTCAAATATTCAGTAAGGCATCAACGGTTCTTAGACAACAGGTAACTATTTACTGTAGATATGTCTGAGCTGTACTCTAATATCTCAGCACATAATATATACAAAACGCTCCTTGAATGAGTCACATAATAGAAACATCTCATCACAATTTTTTACTTGTACACATGGCATTTAAAAAACACATTCCAACACAATATATTATTTTATTGAGTACACTACTTAGAAAGATATTGCTCTGTGATAACAATTACTTGTTAGCAAAACAATAAGACAGATTGCTTGGACAGGCTACTGGAAGTGCTATAAATGTCGAACAATTCCAGAAATGCAAATGATTCATGGGATGTTTTCAGTAGATGCTACTAGCACACATGTTTTCCTTCTGACCGCGTTGATGACTGTGCATTCCAGAGGAGCCGTGCTGGTCTTGTCAGGACCTTGTTTCACCTCGCAGTAGCATGACTCAGCCCTCAACCTTGAATCTCTCCTCCTGGGGTCCCTTGTTTATTATGTCACAAAAGACCAGTCACACTCCTGTAACGGCGGCTCACCCCGGAGAAAGTCGGAATCCAGCTGTAGCCGAGCCCCCCCATCCCTCTCGTAAATGAGCATGTCCAATCTACCCACTGTGTTTCATTAAAACCAGACTACATCAATCAGGGCGTGAACTTTAAAGGCCAGGTCCCCTCTCCAGCATCATGGGAGAAAAACACAAACCTGTTAAAGTAAAGGACCTCACACTGCACATATACTCCAACGCTCATACACTTAACACCACATTTCTGCTGGCGGACCACACATCGCAACTTCAGTCCGAGACCACACAGTAGGTCTCATAAGGCCGACAAAAGACCTCGTAAGACCTCACACCGGGCCCAAGCATCATTCGATAGGACCTCAGAGAATCCCACACCTGTAAATCCACAAACTGCAGTAACTCTACTTGATAGCTACTGTGGTCCCTGCACAACAATTAGAAACCTGCAAACTGTTTAGACCCGAGACATTTTTTACATGACAAAATGAAGTGCAAAGGAAGTTTAAGATCCGCTTTAATCTGGGGCTATTTTCCCATATGCTGAGAGAAATATAAAGGAAGAGCCAAGAATACATAGCAGGAAGCTCAGGGGGGATGCCAGATGGACAGAAGGCAGGATGGATGGGTATATAAATGAGTGGAGGCCGTGCAACAAGAGGGGAGACTGGGAAGGAGTCCCATGGGTGTGGACGGGAAGGCAGCCTCGCGATGGAAAGCTTTCAAACTCCTTTCATCGGCTGCCTGAGGACTGGAGCTTTACAAGAGCAAGATGAGCCGGCGCCACTGGAGCTGTTTGGCGCTCTTCAACGAAACCCAGACGCAGAGACAAAGCAGGACCCTATCACCACTCCGCCCACTCTCTGTCCCCACCCATAACACCAGCCGTCCAATCCTCATCAACCTCAGCCTTGACTTTGTACACAGACACATCATAGCAAGGCCCAGATGCAGTTGTCTCTCTCTTGTTAGGTGTTACTTTTCGGATTTCAATGAACAATTCTGCTCAAAATCCTTTTTCTGATACCAGTTTATGAAGTCTTATTTCATAATCTTCACATGTCTGAAGTAGTGAAGGCCACGTACACTATCACAACCTTTTAAAGCAGATTAAGAGATGGTCTTTGGGCTTACCAGTCCACGCTAAGAGATCGTCTCCTGTAGGATGGAGGTCTGTCCGTGGAAGTCTTCTCTGCTTTGGCCACACGCTCTTTGAGGGACAGACGATGGGTAAATTTGGAGATCCCTGACTCTGACCTTGGGGACAGAACAAATATAAATAGATCAGAATAAGACTCAACTGGTTTAGACATGGACATTGACCCATTACGTGGGCAATCTTCGACAAACCTTCTGTTGTGCACCATATTCTATTATCGTTCAGGAGTAGTAACATAAGTGCCTTTTTTCTCAGCTCTTAGTATAAATGATTGCTAATAAGAAAACACATATAGGGACTGATATTTGTACTGTGGGTTTATCATCTCCAGTAGTACAAAAATTCTCTCTGCCAAAAACTCAAAACATTCAGCTAAGGTTAAATGTTGCTGGAAAACACGAATGTCTCAGTGAAATGGATTATTATGCCTAAAACTAAATTCATTTTTTGCAGAAATCACAATACTTAGTGGAAATGTAGTCCATGAAGTTGATAAACAGTGTAACAATGCTGCAGTTCCCAGAGGAAACATTAGGTTTCAGGGAAAGCTGCATACTTCCTGCCTAATTTTCTCCAAATCTTTTTCACAGATAAAAAAGTGAAGTCACACACATTTTAATCTCCTCTACTGGGCTGCCAATGTCCCAGTTCAACTTTTCGCTCAAAATTAAAAACAGGAAATGTAATATTTCTTCCATTCCAGCCCGGGACACATTTGATGAGACTCAGCATTGCAATATTGCTGTGGTAACAGTGGGGAATAATCAAAATGTAATAATATTCTCTATCAAAGAGCCAGGCTCACAGAGGAACATTGCTGGAGCACAGAGTATGTGATGTAAAAAAAAATCACAAGACGTATTAAGCAAAGGTTTATATACTGTACATGTAGCCAAACTGAATAAAAACCTGTGGGTAACTTTTAGGTAAGTCAAACACTGTAGGAACAAAAATATAAATCAAAAATGCATAATTGAAGGATGTTCCTGCTGGTATTGCCACAAACAGAGGATTACACAAAATGATGCCCAAGCATTACGCGACCTTCTTCGCTCACCTAATCTAACACACATGCTGTTTCCATTTCATTATGAAATGATAAAGCATCCCTAATAATGACTCATACGTACTTGCACACATACATAGATCTCCTCTCAACGTGAGCCAAAAAGCATTTTAGTCTCCATGGTGAGCTCTGTTGGAGACACACTGCAGGGAGGGTTGGATTGAGGAGAGCACAGACAACCGGGGTGCACCCTGCCACTCTAAACCAAAGCTTAAATCTGCTATTGCTTTTGTTTATGTACTTTATGTAAGATGCCACAGAAATAACAGTTCACATAAGGCTTTGATACAACAGGATCGATAAAATCTTACACAATAGTTCATGCTGTTACTTTGATTACTGAACAGTGACATGGATGAATGACAGTGTGGTGATGCATCCAGTTGCACCTAACTCAATTGCCAAATTGGCACAATGTCACGTCATTTTTTGGGCATTGTGATGCAGAGGTCTGACAGGACCTTGCATGAGTAATTCATATGTTCTTGTCCAGAAGAGTGCTTTACTTCAGAAAGAGGACAGAAGGTCTGAGAGTGTCCTGTCAAGTCTAATGCTTCGATGAGAGACCGGTCAGATCTGAGAGAATTATTCAGTTGGATGGAGACTTTTATTGCATCACAGACTTGTAAACGTTCCCACAGGTGTGAATAAAAGACTATTGTGACCTTGGAAATTAAAGTGAAACCCTTTTAAAAAGTTACAGATTCATGCCAGCTGGGCTCGCTGCTACCTTGCCTGGAACATTCTATCCTCTTTTCCAAACTGATATAAAAATAAATGTCTCGTAATAAGATTGCTTTCATTGCCAAAATTCTATTTCATCCCTCTCTCAAAACAGACAGAATCCATATTCTTGACAGGTATCATAAATCCAAGTTCTCTGAACACCAACTTAAAAAACAAAAGCTACAAAGCGACAAATAAAGAGTACATTTTAATATTAGATCAACCTTTTACAGAATCACAGTGGGCATAAAATCAAAGCGCCCAGACTATGATCACAGTTTACAATAAATATTTCAAAGAAAAGCTTTTCTGTCTATATAAAACTGGGAAGCATTTTCTTCTTGTGGCATATTCTGTAATGCTACAACAACACATTCCTCGTAAGACCAGCTGTTGCACTATAAAGACGTTGCCATAAGCTGAGATGAAAATGCATGAGTTCTCATTCAAAATGACCTCATGCTATGGCTTATCTGGTAGAACAACCCCCCTGCCTTACTGCCTTCATTCCCACTCCTACACCCTCAACTACTGTTTCCTGACCCTACGCCAGCTTCTCCAAAGAGTTGGTTGACCTCGAAGACAAAGAGGCATATTTTCCTGTATGAATCACACAAATGGGGTGTGGGATTTTGGTCAGATGGTCGAGCAACCCGTAATTGATGGTATTAAGTTAGGCTGGGCTTCTTCTTCTTCAAGGGCTTTTAATTAAATTAGTAGCACTGCCCTGTGTATGCCAGCTACTTCCAATCACTGATGCTAATGTCTCTGTTTATGTTTCCATAAACTGTGTATTTGAGAAAATCAGATTTATAAATAGACTAAAGGGTTGATTGGTTTGGATCATTATTGGGTTGTTAATAATTGCCTTGGTTTATATGTCTAATATGTTTGGCCTGTGCCCAACAGTTTACATTTAGAATTCCCTGTAAAACTTCAAACAAACTTTTGGATCAAACACATGACACAACATGACCATAGGATAATGACTTCAATGTCATGAAAACACATAGGATCATGACTTCAAAGACACCGGGGCCAGTGGACATAGAAGAGGACTCAGGGAATCCCTTTGAGGGGTTTAAAAGGAGAAAAAAAAGGACATGCGAAGCAGGTGGGTCTAAGCGAAGGGGATCTGCTGGCAACTGGCTGCCTCTTGGCTCCCTGAGAGCCTCAACCCCTGGCTCCGCCCCATGCAGCTGTCCCTGATAACATCATCACAGCAGGCACACTGTGATGATGCAATCCCCTTGGAGGCTCACTCAGGATATCCCGGTCGATTATCCTCTCATCAGAATTTTATTTTCTCTTTCATTTCCCTGGTGTTGATTACGGTTTAAGAAATCAGAGATTGATTGTTTTTCCATATAGAACCGAGTCTATAATGTGACCTTGAAGCCATGTGATCCAAAACACACACAACCAATGACGTTTTAAACCTATAGCACAACCAGGAAGGTTTATTTTATTTATTAGTTTATTTGTCAGGGACAATGCAGCACACATTATTACATACATAAGTATCACAGTCAAAACCATAACAATATGTGTAGATGTGTTGCATAAAAGGTTTCTAGCCAATAGGCTAATTTGCAACCCCTGGTCAGCCCTTTCTAAAAAGATAATCCAAATATAATTTTTGAACTACATAGTGTGAGTTACACAACCATGCAGCACATAGTGCATACATAGGAATTGGATGGATTGCCATGAAATTTAGTGCAGATATCCATGGCGCCAAGAGGATAAATCCTGACGGCTTTGGTGATTCCCATTTATCCAGAGAAATATCTAAACATCTGATGGATTGGCATACAAGTTTGTACGGCCATTCATAGTTCCCAGACATTGTGTTCTAATGACTTTTGGTAATCCCCTGACTTTTCCTTTAGCACCACTATGAGGTAGACATTTGTGGTTTTGAGTGAAATGTCTCAACATTTCTTACAGACATGCAGGTCCCCTTCAGGATGAATTGTAATAACATTTCATGTAGCACCAATATGAGCTCATTACTGTTGCCAAAATACCCCCGCAAATCAAATCCATACTTCACCATTAACTGTCAAGCCACTAAACCTGTATGGAAATGAACACCTCTGCTGAAACGTTAAATTCGTTAATGATCATAGGATACGAGACAACACCGTCTATCTCTCTCTCTCAAACTCCTCTCTGCACACACACACACAGTCCGGTTCTGGTGGTTGATGAACGCATATATATGCTGTTTAGCTCTCATAACGGGCCAGGTGGGTAGCGCACTGCCATGAGTCCATGACGCTAATGTCTGATTACTCCACATTTTCATTTTTTAAAGATTATTTTTGGGGCTTTTTCGCCTTTATTCGACAGGACAGCTAGGTGAGAAAGAGGAGAGAGAGGGGGAAGACATACAGGTCAGATTAAAACCCTGGACCATTGCGTCAATGGCATAAACCTCTAATTATATGAGCTCCTGCTCTACCCACTGACCCAACCTCCACATTTTCCTTGTGATATCTTCTTCTATTCTGAATCTGCAATGTTCTCTGTCAGGTAAATCAGTAAGTTAATAGTAGCATGTTAAGTGGTTTGGGGTCCTTCTTTAAGTAATTTTGGGGTACAAATTGGTTTTTATGAATTCTACAAGCAGCAATACCACAGGCCAAGCAATCGGTCTGTTCCAAACAGGCACATTTTCAATGGGCACTGCACTAGTTTTAAGAGGTTTTAAAAAACTTGTATGCATTTCTAATTAAAATTCTAAAATTGTATCCATTAAAACCAATTTAAACTGAAGGCGTGCAGATGATCAGCTCCTCTATGACTTGCAAAGTCAGTTCAACAGCCTGCAGACAACTAAAACACACAAAGAAAAGAGAACAAAAGCCTCACATGGTATACCCCAGACGAGGTTTGTTCTCACATCTCAACGTCCCCGGACGGTGTCTTTAACCACTGGACCATCTCCAGCGCCAACGAACACTGAGAACCAGAGACGAGGAAGATCAGACTGAAGCAGCAGTAACTTCACCTTCATCAACCTGCAGACTGAAACCTGTTCACACTGAAACCTGTTCAGACTGACAAACTGACAAATTTGAATTCTTCTCTGTGAGAGTCACTTCACCTCACAGATACCTGAGAGCTCAGCTGCTAATAAACTGCCTCACAGTCTTTGGTGTTTTCCTTCGATCAACCCTCAGAAGGCTGTTTCATACAGGTGTCTCTTATTGTGAAATGATCAAACAGCCCTCTGAGGGTTGACAGAAGGAAGACACAGAAAAAAGGTGGGATTTGAACCTACAACCTTCAGAATGTGAGGCAGTTTCTCCAGCAGGTGAGCTGAGAACCTGTGAGGTGAAGGAACTCTCACAGACACTATCAGTGTTTCAACATGTTTCAGTGTAAACAGGTTTTATCCGGTAAACTTTGTCTTTCTGCAGGCTGATGAAGCTAAAGTTTCTGCAGCTTCAGTCTGATCTGTTTTGTGTCTCTGGTTCTTTGTGTTAACCAGTGCTGAAGGTGGACCAGTGGTTAAGGACACTGACCAGAGATGTTGATACGCGGGTTCGAACCCTACCTGAGGTAAAACACACAGGAGTGAATGTAATGAATGTTGGTATATGGTTTTATTTGTCTGCTCTCAAAAAACAACAACAAATTTCAACTGACAACTAAAAATTTCAACCGACAACTAAAAATTTCAACCGACAACTAAAAATTTCAACCGTTGCGATCACAAAAGCCGTTTGTCGAAAAATCGTGTGAATTTCAACTTGCGAATTTACATCATCATCTGAGGAGGAAACAGAACACGTAAGTCCAAGTGAGCCTAGGTGGTCGAGCTAGCTAGCTAGCTTAGCTATCTTGACAGGCATTATTTAAAATATTTTTTTGCTTTTGTTATCACTTTAAATGTGTGTGTTTTAGTGCTCTGCAGGCTGTCCAACTGACTCTGCAGGTGATAGAGGAGCTGATGATGAGACCTTCACCTGCATATTACATATTATACGGTCAACCTGCCTTATTAAGACTTTTTATTGGATCATCTGCATGCTTTTAGTTAAAATTGATACATTTTAATGAATAATCCCTTAAAAAAATCATATGCAGCTGGCCCCCTTTTTAATATACATTTACTTACTGTTTAACAAACTGTTGACATCTCTGTATATATATATATATATATATATATATATATATATTTATATATATATATATTCATACTTCTTTTTTTTTTTTTTTTTGGGGCATTTCTGCCTTTATTGGATAGGAAAGCAGAGAAATATGAAAGGGGAGAGAGAGAGGGGGAAGACATGCAGGAAACCATCACAGGTTGGAGTCAAACCCTGGATCTTCTGCATTGAGGAATAAACCCTCCTCTGCGCATGTGCACCCACTCTACCAACTGAGCTAACCAGCCAAATATATATTCATTAGTGCTGTCAAACGATTAAAATATTTAATCGCGATTAATCGCATTAATGTCAGTTAACTCGCAATTAATCGCACATTTTTATCTATTCTAAATGTCCCTTGATTTCTTTTTGTCCCATTATTTTTTCTCATTTTAATGATTTATCAGCATGGAAAAGTGGATCGGCTTGCTTTGTGCTTTTGTCGCCTGGCTTTGACGAGGGGGCAGAGAATTCCCATCAGCTGTGTGCTTGGGCATCAAGTGGTATTTCAGACTGGACGTGCTGCGATGATAGCTCAGTTCACAACGACAAAACACACAGATCACTTTGGTCTTGTCAATGGAACCATTTGGCAACTTTTTAAAAGTAACATTTTTTTTTTTTTGCTTTTTTTTTTTTTTTTTTTTTTTTTTTTTTTTTTTTCCACTCAAAACGTAATGTTAGCCTACTACTCTTTGGCCGGCTCGCAAGCCCAAACAAGTGTGTGCGGTGTGCCTGTTGTTTTGTTTCCGGTCTAGCTAGATCCGATGTGCTGTTGTAGTTTTGCTAAAGTTACTAGTTGTTGCAACAGCATGTGAAAAAAACTACAAAGTCTGCTAGGCCAAAAAGAACGTTAATCTCGCGATAAAAAAATGGACACCGTTAATAACGCGTTTAACTGACAGCACTAATATTAATACTTCTCATTATGCATACATACTCCATTCCTATTTATATTCAGTTTATTCATTTGCAATTACTGTTTACCACAAATTCATAATACTTTATCAGGGGCCGAGCAGCAAAGCTGCGTGGACCCTATTGTTTTTGCCAGTGTTATTATTCTTCCTAAAAAATCCATGTTTCCATGCATGAAAACTCAGCAAACTTTGCACACAAGTCAAGTCCTATGCCACACTTAATCATTGCGATTTTTGTGCTAATAGTCCTGATGGTGGCTCTACAACAGCCATCTGAAATTACACAAGTACATTTAAAGAGGTTTTAAAAAACTTGTATGCATTTATAATTAAGGTAAACGCTTTCAAATTGTATCCATTAAAACCAATTTAAACTGAAGGCGTGCAGATGATCAGCTCCTCTATGACTTGCAAAGTCAGTTCAACAGCCTGCAGACAACTAAAACACACACAAAAGAGAACAAAGTTTCTGCAGCTTCAGTCTGATCTGTTTTGTGTCTCTGGTTCTTTGTGTTAACCAGTGCTGAAGATGGACCAGTGGTTAAAGACAACCAACCGGGTATGTTGAGATGTGGGTTCGAACTCTGCCTAAGATAAACCACACAAGAGTGAATGTAATGAATGTTTGTATGTGGTTTCATTTGTCTGCTCTAAAAATGTCAACTGTTGCAATCACAAAAGCCGTTCGTTGAAAAATCATGTTGATTACAACATCATCATCATCTGAGGTGGAAGAGGAAACAACACGTTATCACTTTAAATGTGTGTGTTTTAGTGCTCTGCAGGCTGTCAGAAAAATTGGTACATTTTAATGAATAATCCCTTAAAAATCATATGCAGCTGGTTCCCTTTTTTAATATACATTTACTTACTGTTTTACAAACTGTTCACATCTCTGTATACATATATATTCAATATATCCAGAGATGTTCACCACAGTTAAATGGGCCAGAGTGTCGTCCAGGCTTAATATGACGGGAGGGCACGGGCCCCGTCTTCCCCTCCCTTAGAACCGCCATTGGTAAAAGCCCACCACTGCCTCACTGCAATGTGACTTAGATTATGATCCTGCCAGCATTAGTAACTTTCCCCAATCCTGCAGCACAAGAGTGCTTTTGTCAGCACTGAATGGCTTGTGTGGTGATACGGAGAAAATGTTGACCTACGCTCACATATACGCTCTCACACACACTTTCACACTGTCACCGCGAAGGATCGCTTTCTTGCAAACAACTCACCTAATGTCACTTTCCCTCTCTGTTCTGTTGCCATGGCAGCAATTAACTGTTCAGAGGTATTCATGTGCAGGACAAATTCTGCTAAAGAACTCATTGTTCTTGCTCACAGTACACAAAGCTATCGAAGGTGCACTTTGACCCCCACGCATAGCCTGAGTAACCCACTGCTATTTGAGCGCAGAGTTAAGACTGCATGGAATTCTAGCAAAACCCACTACAGCTCAACGACATTTCACAGGGATGCATGGTCAAGTCTTTAAAGTGCTTCCTTTGTAAATAACAATAATAATACTAATAACAATATTATTATAGCATTACATTATTAGAATTTTTTAATTTTTACTATCATTTTAATTCTAAATGACTGAAAATCCTTGTTATTTGGAGCTGTACATTTTCTTCTAAAGAATGCTTTTATTTAATGCTATATGTTTTTACGTTCCTGCCCTCCTTGATGATACCATATATATGGTATCATCATATATTTAAACATTTGATTAATGGGAAATAATATGACAAGCATGCTCAGCAAAGCTTCCCAAATCATACAGAGGGCTGTGTGTTAGACGTGTTTATAAAGAGATCCCACTGAAAGCAGCAGAACGCTATGCATTACACAATTTATGTGGTCTGTCTGAGGTTGGGCTGCACTAAACCACAGATCTTATTTCAGATTACTAAGGAACAGACACGATAGTAAATCATAAGCAGGACAGACAAATACCTGACCCTGTTTCAGCAATTATGGGCAATGGCTGCCTACCTAAAACAACTATTTTGGAAAGGAGGGAAAACAAAGCGCTGGGATTTCTTTCATCTCTGTCTCCTGCTATGGCTTCTTATTCCTGCCAATGGAACTCTATTACGCCAAAAAGAATGTGGGCACCCACCCATATAACAGATACATGCAAATGAAATGGATGCACACACACATACACAAACACAGTTTAATTCAGGAACATACCCCTAAATGTGTTTCATTAGGCAAACAAAAAGGCTTTCAGTGGTCCAATCATAAAAGAACGCAGCCAAGCTATGAACATTGCTAATTAAAATCTGCTCAAAGAAAGCCTTGTTTTCCACTCACCATCTCCATCCAAACCCATGTCTGTGTGTACGTCTCTCTACATGGTGGAGGCCGCTTTTATTTCACTTGGACTGAAGTCTCCCCAATAAAACATACTGATATTTCTTCAAGCTAACAAGATTTTTCCTTCAGTTGTGATACGATTACATTATCTGAATTTCTCAAAGCGTAATGTTTAATCATTGGTAGCAGTGGGGGTCAATAAATGAGAGGCAATATGATAGCAGTCTGTTGCATAATACCTGATGCACTCTGGAGCCTAATGAATTAGGCTTGCTTCTTATACAATTGTCTAAAATAACACATCAAAATTATACAATGCGTGACACAGAGCAAATATGTTGATGAGAAGGATAATTCTTCTAACACCCACATGGGTCGAAAGGAGCGGGAAAGCATTTAACTGCCAGCTCACTGCCTTGACAAATAAATCCTAACAATAACTGCCTCAGCTTCAAGTGCTAATGATCTAATCATAACGCGACATGCCAAAGGAGGGGACTCTGTTATCACCCTACGCACATATTCTCATATGCTGCCCATCCACCCACTATGGTAAACACAGATATTTCCATCTCGGCGCCTTTCCCTCCATCCCCTCAGTTGCACGTCTCTGAGTCACTCTCATCTTCCTTGTTCTTTCCCTTTTATTACGTCGCTCTCTCTCACTCCTGTTTTCCACCGAATCGGCACATACAGAGTTTGTCAGGGAAACAAAAATGAGGGAGGAATTTGATGCCTTTTTTCACTTTTGGTTGGCTCCCTGTGGTGTTGGGCTTGATACAGTTCCCTCTGTGTCCCACTTTGCGTTTGATGTGTCCCATAAGGCTGACTCAACATACTGAGACATACAGATGATGGATCTGCAGTCAAATTAATCTTGAATTGAACTGACAAGTGCATGGCAGCCAGCAAACTATCAGAGCCTATAGCTGAAGTACTGCACCACTATCAGGGGAGGAGCGAAGCAAGCCATACCACACCACAGGACAGTTTTCTCTTTCCAATCGCTTTCGGTTAGGTGGGATGAGATAATGTGATTTGGAGGAAAGTGATCTTGAGTAATTTAATAGCTATCACATAGCAGTGTGTACAATATAGTACCAGCAGACGTATGAGCACACTGCACACCCACAGTATCAGATACTCTACTTCCCAAATCCAAAGTGAGCAGAGGCATTGACTCAAAATTTATTAGTGGGCCACAATCCAGGAAAGACATACAGTAACATAATAATGTTCAAGTGTCTGGGGAGCTGGACTTATCTGATGCGAAAGCCTTATCACTGCTGCTGTTTGAAAAAATCTACACAAACCTCACAACAGTCAAATAACATCACATGGCATTGTAACCCACTCATAATTCTGCACAGAATCTCCTCATAAAACTCCACATAAGACTCCAGCGGGTCTCCTCTAAGACACAGACAAGCTGATAAAACCTTGTGGAGCCTGGATCTAACCCCCTGTATCGGTACCCTCTGTATTGTAGAACTGCTGCCAGCCTGTAAGGGTTCATATAGCTCCTTGCAATTTTGCTAAGTTATGCACTTAAAAAATATGCTATTATTTAAGTGAGTCTTAAATAATAGCATGAGTCTGAATAGCTGACATGAGTCCATGGTTGTAGATCTTAGTTCTGACTAACTGAGATTTTTAGAGGCCTGGCCTGTTGGAGGTGGGCACCCCTCTGGAATTATGTTCATGGCCTTCAAACAGCTTTAAAGACACACGCATAGGGCACCCCACTTTCCCCCATCAACCCACAATTGAGCACGGCGTCGAGATTCCAATCAGGGTTGTGCCAGCAGACTGAGGGGATTATTTACGCTGGAAAGGAGAAGGGAAGCTCGATGAGGCAGTGTGCTGGGTTCTTGCATTTTGTGAGAACCAAATGTCTATCTCAGGGACAGAATGTTGAGCAAAATCCTCAAAAGTAAACATTTGTTCAGTTAAAGAGCTGATTTACAGTTAAAGCTTGGGTTTACAGTTTAAGTTACTTGGTTAAGGAGAAGAGAAAATTAGTGTTGAGCATATGAGCAGGTAAACATACACACACACACACACACACACACACACACACACACTTCGCGACCCGTGCTCTCGACCTGGGTTAATGCGGGTTAGACACTGCTCCGCTTTGGTGAATAGGCGTTTATATTTGGTATGAGAATCCAATCGAAAGTTATTGAAGTTCAAAAGATATTTAAGAGAGTTCTTAACTATTCTGAAATGTTTTTTTTTGTGTTAGCAGCATGGGAGATTTAGACGTTCCTGGGGTTAACTGAAGGACAATTCTGTGTGGTCGCCTGGTGAGAAAAAACAGCAAATATAAATTCAAAATGTAAACTTAAGCTGGTGCTGGTGGTTGAAATGCTGAGTTGGCTTGTTTGTACCAAGGGCAGCTTAATCCTGAAATCATATTTGTACAATTGTGAGCCAGCAAACTATGAGAATCCAAAGTGTTGAGATGTTTTTGGGAAAGCTGATCAGATTTTGATGTGTGGTTTCAAATATGGAGGGAGAGGTTTGGTAAAGGATTCAACTTGTTGTGCAACATACTAGTAATAACTTTCCCCTGAGAACTTTCTCAGCTAATGTGGTTGTTAGGATTGAGTGTTTAAATGTAACGTACGTGTGTGTGTGTGTGTGCGTGCGTGTGTGTGTGCATGTTTTTGCATTTAAAGGCAGAATGGAAAAGGATATGCACTGCTAGTCAGCATAGCAAGTACTCCAAATTAAGCTCAATTTCTTTCTTTGCATCTTTCTCTGTCACACACACGCACACACACACACACACACACACACACACACACACACACACACACACACACACACACACACACACACACACACAATCACGGCCAGGATGCCTTACCAAAACAATGGCTGTCTCTGCCCGCTCAGTTCTTTGGCCTGGCAGACTGCTCTTGGGAAGTTCTCAAACAACCCAACATCACTGCAGCCAAGCCACATCAAAAAAGCACATGCACACATACAGACACATACACGCGTGTACACGTGTGCACACGCACACACACACACACACACACACACACACACACACACACACACACACACACACACACACACACACACACACACACACACACACACACACACACACACACACACACACACAGTCTTTCATACAGTATGTGCACATATACACACATAGCCTCACCCACAGCAGTTACCCACAGTCACACTAAAGGCACATACACACCAGATCAACTGTGCAAATAGTCACACAGTCAGATCTAGTCTTCCAAGGCTCGCTGAGTTAGCTCCCTCTCCTACCACCATTACCACTATTGTAAATACTCCTCAAAGTATTTACACTTGGATTTCAAAACCCTGGAAAAAAAATTTGGTGAAAAGAAAAAGGGCTGGAAAAATGAAGAATGTGTTTCACGTCGGTCAGACAGCGGGAACCCTCAATCCTTATTATGCTTTTGCTAGAATTTGCCTTGGATTGTCCCTCTGGGGAGTGAGATGGAGTAGAGTGGTGTGTCTCTTCTCTCTCTGTTTGTCGCTTTCTTCTTCTGCCTATTTCCAACTGGTGCAACGTGATGGAAAAACATTTTATTCATGTTAATGCTCATTGGCCCGTTTGCATCTTTACTTGTGCTTGGTAGATAAGCTGTATAAGATGTAGCTATTTCTTCTGCTTTTCCTCTCTCATCTCCTTTCCTCTGATCTGAGACATGAGGCGCTGTGTTTGATCAGCCCCATTCAGGACTTTGTGCACCGTACACTGAATGAAATACATAAAACCTGTGATGTCGCTGTGAATTAAATGCTGCTGGGCTTTGGCTTTGTAACCACGGCAACAAGCAGCTACTGCTGGGAGAGAAAGTCTTGCAACTGTGGGGGAACGTGGTCGCTAAAACAACAGCTGGGTCTGAGACGCAGCGTCTTTAGAGTGAAAAAAAGAGTGTCTGATGGTTATTTCAGCAATAGAGCCGTCTTATATAGATGTATACGTTTTAAAAGAGACAGCTGTGTCACTTCAAAGACAAGCCATTATCCACTAGAAAGTGATTGCCACGACAGCTTTTGAAAACTCGTATGTAGATTTTATTGCATAAATAAAAAAGTTATACCTTCATTGACTGATTGACAGGTGCAGGCTACATTTTTATAATTAGAATAATTTAGATTTTATATTTCTCTAACGTTGTATTTCAAGTAGAGTGCATTTTTTACTTTTAGTGGTGGGAAAGTTATTCTTTATCTAATCGAGAGAATATCTCTAAAGTTGTGGAACTGAGAAATTACATTGAACTAGAATATGGTTTTATTATCTAAACAAAACCAAGTCTGGCACATTGCTGAAGAACAAATATCCCCTCTTACACACACACACACACACACACACACACACACACACACACACACACACACACACACACACACACACACACACACACACACACACACACACACACACACACACACCTACAGTACGTCACCCCATATGAGAACAATTACATGGCCTGCTCCTGTGAATAAATAAGTCTAATCAAGTTCTCTCTTCTCTGACATCCGTACCTAAATCCCTTGCTCCATGAAAAACGCAAAGCATCCCCCAGCCTCCAAGACACCCTTAGTTCCCCATCCTTCTATTATTCCTTCCTTCCTGTACTGTCTGCACCCAGCATAAGTAGGAAAGAAAAGTGAAGTTAAGTGAGTGTAAAGTTTTTTTATATATATACACATACAGAGAACAAGATTTCATGAGCACAAAGCACTTAACAATTATAGAGGTAAAGTGACTAAAACGTAGTAAGAGCATGAGTGCTTGTAAAAAAGGGCAAACTGAGAGAGAGAGAGGGAGAGAGAGAGGAGCCACAAAGTCAAAAGCCCAATCATAAAGCACTTCTTAGTACAACTATGAAGCCCAAGGTCTTTAATTTAGGTGTTAAAATCAAAAATGAAAACTGTGACTAAAACAATTCATCAAAAACAGCAAAAAAGAGAGGTAAAAAGGTAATTTGAAACTCTATAAAATCTCGAATGTCTTAAAAATGCAATGAAAAGTGTAAAAATGTGTTTGCCCTGCTTTGTGTAGGAATCCACTTGACAGGGATAAAGACATCAAAATAGGTGTAATGTGAGACCTTTTAGTACACCTGGTAATAAGCCTGGCAGAGGGAGTCTGAACCACTTGTAAATGATCCAGTGATTACCTGCTAAGGCACGTAAACAGAGAATTGCAGTGGTCCAAAATAAAGGCATGAATGGTCATCTCCATGTGGAGGAACAATGAGCCAGAGTTTAGCAATATTCCATCTGTAGGTAAGAAGAGGAACAGCTGGAATCCTTGAGATGCTTCTCAGGAATAAGAGAATGTTGGATAGCCTGTCAGGACAGAAATAAGCAAATATTTGATCTGCATTGAGATGCAGAAAAAGACTGACCATATCTATACAATCCTATATGATTATATTAATCATTTTGCTGACATTTGATGAGACTGAATGTTACTCCTAATCATCCTACCAATGGAAAGCTGAGCAGAAGGCAGAATAGGTGCCAGAACAGAGAGGAAGTGATTGTTAATATGGAGGATGGAGAGATAATACAGATAGGATATTGAAGAACAAAGTAATAATTAGTCTCTCTCTCTCTCTCTCTCTCACACACACACACACACACACACACACACACACACACACACACACACACACACACACACACACACACACACACACACACACACACACACACACATACACACGTATGTAGGTTAATGGTTATCTTGAGATGAAAAACATGAACATAGATGTGTGTGAATACTGTTTTCCTATTTACCCCACTGTGCCTGTTCATTTATGCTCATACATGTGATTTAGCTTGCATTAATAAATGTGTGGCAGAGTAAACTGAACACTCTTCTCCTTCCCTCTTTTTCTGGGGATGACTCCTGTTACTTGACATCCAGTGATGGCTATACTGTATAGCCCGTCTCCTGGCAACAGATGTCTGCCATTCTAGCACACTGAGCGCTTAATGTGCCAGCACACCTGGCACATCAGACACATCGGATATGACAAAAAAGTATACATTACTTCTATGATGCTCGATTGTGTTTTAAGCCCCCAAGGTCGACTTCAAGGCAGCGCTGCGACCGTCGACTTCAAGGCACCTAACCCTAACATAGCCATTTTTATGTGTGCCATTGTCATGGTAACGTATCAACTTCCGATAATAAATGGACAAATCACAGAGCTGAGGTTTTACCGTCACTGGGTTTTACAATAACTGACGGACAAACCAAGGGGGTAAGCGAGCATCCGGAAAGCGTACCTCCTATGGCGAGACTCTTAGGCTAACAAGCCATCACCTGCCGTTAGCATTCCATTGACTGCCATTCATTTTGGCGTCACTTTGACAGCCGATAACGTTACATCTGAAGTGTTTAAAGACTCTATGTGGAGAGTGGGGGTGTGGCCTTGACCAACTGCCACTTTGCTCATTTGAAACCCATGATGTCTCTCTCTCTCATGGGCGGGCCAAATTCTCTGGGCGGGCAAAGCAAAGAAAGGGGAGGTAACCTTGCTCCTTATGACCTCATAAGGAGCAAGATTCCAAATCGGCCCATCTGAGCTTTCATTTTCTCAAAGGCAGAGCAGGATACCCAGGGCTCGGTTTACACCTATCGCCATTTCTAGCCACTGGGGGACCATAGGCAGGCTGGGGGAACTCATATTAATGTTAAAAAACCTCATAGAGTGAAATGTTCATGCTATGGGACCTTTAAACAATATCAAGAGTACCTGACTGAATGTACTCAATTAAAAAACTAACAGAGGTCACACTCATTGAAGCTTAATTTCAATCCAATGGTATAGCTTTCAAAGAATGACAGCTAGCAGAAAATGAATTATATAGTCATGGGTAAATTGGCTTATTGGTCCAAAGTGAGGCATCCTGAAATGTCTTGGACTGGAAACATTTTTATAAACACCTCCATTGTCATTTCAAGTATCCATTTACACAGACAAACTCTATAGGTGCACAGACCATGCCTGTTGCACTGCTGACAGGAAGAAACAGACAGGAGAGATGTGTTGTAAAGAAAAGTATGGGTGTCCATTGCTTTGGTTGCTGAGCAACTATCTATCTCTGTCGATCTCCAATACCTACAGACCTAATCCTCAGTTATTTTATTGATATGAGTAAGATACAGGCTTAGTGGTTAACAGCGTTGTCTCACAGCAAAAAGCTCTTAGGTGTGAATCACAAATCCACAGAAGATGCCATTCTCAAGATATCACATGGCAACGTCACATTTAGTTGTTGCCACGTTAGCAAGAGATCATGGTGGCAACAACCATTGGTGGGAGAACATAACGTTTCTGGGAGCCATTGATTTCCAATGAAAATGTCCATGTCTCTGGTCTCTTTTGCTCTTTTCTTGAAATCAAATAAAGACAAAAGAGAGGAATGTACACATGCAACTTACTTCTTGCGCTGATTCTCCTTTCGGTCAGCAGAGCCAAGACTCTGGAAATCAGAGAAGAATAACACATTACAATCACCATCTAAGACAGAAATAGTATGGTTCTCCCTCCTTAAGTACTCTCTTGTAGAGAGCATGCTGCAAAACTATAGTCAGAGGGCACAGAATAGATGTGCATACAGTATATATGTACTCTATATAATACCAACAATTTCACTTGTATTTCGTTACATTCATGTATTCAATGTGACCTACAGTAATGTATTTCTCAACTCTCCCACTAATCTGGACATCTTCCTTTAAAGTAACACCAATCAAATGAGCAATGCCACCCTGGGAGAGCCAATTACATGGGTAATGACCTTGTAATGTGAACGTGAGAGAAGGCAAGAAGAGTGAGTGAGAGACAGGTTTAAAAGCCATTTCCCTGATGATGATGATGATGATGATGATGAAAACAACTGAGTTCAGAAACTCCAGGTGCAAAAAAATACGTCCTGCCAGCTCTGCTCAACAAGGGGCCGCTTGAATACATCCCTCTGGCAGAGCCAACTTATTAGGCACACATGCACAGAACACACACACTGACACAAAAACAAACCTACAGTATACACAACGGTGCAGACACACACATAGTATCCCCCTGCTGTCCGTATCTCCTGGGGGTGTTTAGCCCTTAGCGGTGACACACCTGAGACAGACAGTAACGCACACAGGAGAAACACTCTCAACACATATCACATAACCGGCCTTAGGCTGGAGACATTTGCAGAGTGAAATTCTGTTGCTGTTTTACATTTTTATATAAGATGGGAGAGGGAGGCAGCCATGCTCCACCACCAAAATAAAAGAGAAGTATATGCAATACAAAATATGATGATGGTTTCAAGGCTCAAATCCAGAGACCTTCCTAAGAATACATTCACTGACTCCAAAACCCTTCATTTCCTTTATGAAAGACGGTCCCAGAGTGCATTGGGCCAGGGACAGAGCACACTGTAGACAGGTTGCCAAATCATCCAAAGGGCTGGAAGTTGGAGAGATGTGTTGGTTAATAAATATACTGATAGCCAATCACATCACTGGTCTTTTAACAGTTATTTAGTACAATGCTGATAGAAATCAATAAGAAAAAGGTAAAGGTAAAGGAAATCATATAATCCCATCAATCCGACACCCTTTAAGTCATAATTTGACTGTAATTTACGTTGTAAAAAGTCACATCATATTTTAAGAAGTGAAACAGCAGTGTTTGCTTTGTAAAGCATTTTAAGAAAAAACATGAACCGCTGATTTTTAAATTTTTTTAAAAAGAGGCTGTGACACACAGGTTAATGAGCAGTAATCCAATGTCTCCTGCATGGACAGCATAATACCGAGTTATAACCGACCAGTCTGATAGATTTAATAAATGTGTTTTTTTATTTTTTTATTTTATTTAGTAGCAGCCTGGTGTCGTTTGCACATGTACATAAAATCATAAGATTGGCAGCAGATTAACATTACCAAAATATCACACAGATGGGCAAAGTGAACTTCAAGGTCAGGAAAAAATCAAACGTCGGAGCGCTGCTTTTGTTGGTTGTTGCATCGCCACGAAAATAGAGCCCAATGTCTCCAATTTTATCAGTGGAGCCATTAATGGACATCTACTGGTGTTCAGAGACTTTGATGCAGGCACTTTTCCTATGGTTCTCCAAAGTGATTAAGTGGTACAGCACGGAGAGTGTATCCTTAAAAAAAGTGAGGAAAAGCTATTTCCTCCCTTTGAATCGAAAACTAAACATCAGAGAAAACTGTTGTTCTGAGTGTGAGTGTGTGCATGTGTGCGTAATGTGCTTTGATGTGAGCAGTGCAATGACATTTTGAACAGCAACTGACTCCTCTACTCTGGCGTTTTGAGTGTTTGTGTACGTGTGTGTGCTTTTATGTGTGCAGCGCAGTGACATTTTGACCATCGTTGACTTTTCTGTGCGTTTAAGTCTGCATATGAGTTTCATCCTCCTGGTGGGGACAGGATAGGCCATACGGAGTGACTGACCTTTCACCTGCCAGCTCCCCCACAGTGCCCTCAGGTAGTGCCAATCTGCCATGGGGATGAGAGCAGGTGGGTGTCCTTTATGTGAAAGATAGGTCTGTGGGGGGTTGAAGGAGCACTATTTTAGAGCCACCATTCAGGCTGAAATAATGACCGCATCAAAGCATGAATAAGCACACGATTAACAGCGTGGTTCTGGAAATTCATGGGAATTATTTAGGTACTCACTATGACGAGTGTTTCTTTTTTAAATTGTGCCATAACAGAGCATTACTGCATCCTGGAGGCTGGTTAGGATTTATTTTGAAGAACCGCAAAATTTACAACCCATAGAAAAAATTTTAATAAACAAATATAAAAGCATTTCCTTTTGTGACAGTGGGTCATGCACATTATCTTCTCCCAAACTTAAATTACAAGTTATGGAAGCAAGCTTCAATTAAAATTCTGTAAATGGCATTAAATGAGTTTTTGGCCGTTTGTACACCAGCCTCTCACAAACTTAGTTCAAGGTGTTCCTGCTACTTGCCATCTGCATCCTTTCACCTCTGTCCACATGTATTCACGGAAAGCATCACTAAAAATCTTGCAAAAATCAATTATTAACAGCTCATGTGCAATCTCAGCTCATACAAAGCCGCTCTCTCTCCACGCATCTTTTACTAGGCATGTTTCCATAGACAATGGTAACAGCAGACAGCACACCTGACAACTAGAGCTATTCTTAATAACTTAGTCAATTATCCTAATGATAGTGGGGAACATATGGGAGACAATTAGCTGGCTTTACGCATCAAGTGTAGGACATATTTGTATATTATGTGCAAATTCATTTTTTAAATCAGGAAACTATGACCATATGGAAGGGATTATATGGATCTAACAATAATAAATACATGTCTTTCTTCAAATACTGACTATCGAGCAAACAGAAATACATAAGAAGTAATCCACACATAAAAACACCATCATATTGGTCAGAATACCTTCACTTTGTGTCCATTAATTCCAGCGCACACAAATACCTGTCGAGTCCAACCCAGTGAACCCAGTCGGAGAACGTTACTCCACTCTCCCTGTCTTCTTTTTCTCTTGTTTTCAAAAAAAAAAAACCCAAGCCCTCACTTCGGTGTTCCAGTGGTGGCTCTAATTGCAGTTCACCTGTCCAACTTCAACTCTTTCGCTCCGTTTTCCCTCCCTTCCTATCGAACTCTCTCTCTATTTTCCTCTCTTTCCGTTGGTCACACGAAGGTTTGTGAAGCTTGCTCTGATGGCGGCTGCTACCGCCACTGACTTGTTGTACTTTAATTGTGGTTGCTAGGCGATAAGCTTCTCCAATTCTGCACACAGTGAGAAGGGGAGGACAGGAGAGGAGGGAGGAGTGGGGGCTAAGTGAGAGAATAGGGAGGGGGGGGAGGAAATGCTCATTATAGACACAGTAGCCTGAAGAGAATGATCAGCGGGAAGAAAGGGGGAAGGTTTACAGGAGGGGAAGAAGTTGAGCAGATGAGCGACATGGATGGATGGAGAAGAGGAGACTTCACATAGCAGGTGCACTTCCTTGTTTTTGCTCTGGGACCTTGTGCAGCCTGGAGCACTTAAGCCGGAGCAACAGCACACTTTGAGGATTTGCTATAATACTTAAATGGACAAGCATTCAGAGAATTTTTGCACACACATTTACCCAAAGCCATGTCACTTGTTTCTGCTTGTGCATCAAATACCTTTTGTTTGGGTTGGTCTTAGCTTTCCACTCATTAAAAGCAGGAACATTGTCAGCCTTGTTTTCCAAATATGTTTGAAAGGACATTCAGATCTAGAGTCAGCAGTAAATAAACAATTAGCTAATTATGAGATTCAGCCCAAAACTCCTGGTGCTAATTATTGTCTTTGATGAACACAGGTGTCTAAAGCAGACAGCTCAAATTAGCTTTTGTGTGTGTACTACGTTATGTAGCTAGTTACTAAAATATTTACTTTGAATGGAATCCCATGCCATTGTCACAGTTGTCAGAATGATAAAAGCTTTAGCATGACATGGCAAAAATAATATTTTGGCACGTGTGATTTCTTTGATTATGCAAGAATAGCAGCTACAGGGGTTGACACTGAAAATGGATATTTGAACAAGATTCCACTTTTAGATAGCTTAAATATATAGTGATGCCTCTCTCTAACCCTAAAAGAGCTCTACTACACAGTCAAGACTTGGTTGATCTGAAGATTTTGATTTTTATGTGGAAAGCTAAGCAAAGAGTTTTGCCTATGGTTTTACAAAATTGATTTACTCCTGTATCAGAGGAAGATGGCCATAGAAGGCAATATCATTTTAAAACTCTTTTCGCACGTACTACACAAAAACAGAGGTGTTTGTCCATATATGTTAAACTGTGGAACACATTGGACTATGAACTGAAGTGCTGCGATACTGTTTGTAAATTTAAGAATTTGTATAAGAAAAAAATACAGGAATGTTATAAGAAAAAAGATGACTAATATGCTTAAAATGATGATAATTACATGTAAAGATAGGTAGTACTGATAATTTTTGGTGTTTGGGGTGAGGATTGGGGTTGATCCACTCTTGAAGCAGCTGTTGTTTTTTTTTTTTTTTTTTTTGATGTGCACAAATAAGTGACAGGTACCATAAGATTTTTTTCTTCTTCCTGTTCCTTTTTTTTTTTCATTCATGCATGTTATGAATGAATGAATAAATGTTATATTGGTTTATACTGACCACTAAAGTGAGTTCAGTCTCTTTATATAATATAGATATAAGTAACGCACACCGACGGCTGGGTTGCACACACTGGCTCCATATGCATTCCTCTTTTTAATTGAGATGATTTTTCGGCCTTCATGCCTTCTTCAAAATCAACCGTGTCAATGATGTTAATAATCAGACAAAATTTATATTACACAGAAACATAATTGCCTTTTGCGACGGCTGTTCACAACCTGACAGCTATTACTGTTAACACTGTGAACTGGAACTGTTTGACACATTAAGCTGACTCCCGTGGGACCTACGGCATTGACCTGGGACATCCTCGAGACGAGCCCTTTACATAAGATGTGGGCATGAGAATCTGATACGGCACTGCAACCCATAAAGTAGAATAATCTGCTGTGTGTCGTTGCTGTAACAGATTCAGTATTTTCTTCTTTTAATATAAATGATCTGTAAATATTCTATTCTAGGTCATTCAAACTGAAAGAGGGTCTTACATGGTAGCCTCTGGTACAGTACTACAGTAAAGCACACATTCATTATATGTATTTTGGTCCAATATGACTAAAGTTTAAATTATTGTGTGCTGAAAAAAAAAAAATCAACTTTAAATCATTTTGTCTTCTGTTCAGTTCATGAGATCAGCAGCCGAAAATGTTGACGATGATCAGTGCATGGTTATGATCAGTAAGCAAATCCTGCTTCCTCGTACAGTAACAGCCCACACGCTCAGACTTTTAGATCTGGTGGACGTCAATATAAATGAATTTAGTCATGAAATCTACATTGTGCTTAGTGGCTGGCAACCTTTAGTGTTACTGTGGGTAACTGCTGTGGGCGAGGCTCTGTGTGTATATGTGCACATACTGTATGAAAGACAACATATGTGTGTGTGTGTGTGTGTGTGTGTGTGCGCGCGCGTGCGTGCATGCGTGTATGTGTGTGTGTATGTATGGTGTTGGCATGGTTTATAATGACTCACGGTGTGTTTTCAGTGTCTGGCTGTGGGCACACACAAATCTCTGCCACCTCATTGTCCAGTGAGCGAGTTCTGTGTAGCCTGAGCACATTGAGAACATTACTCATAGCTGGTGGAAATGTCAAACATGGTGCCATTGCTCTGAAAGGATATTCAGGAAATACTGTCATACTTTCTTTTTTTAATCATCCCATTCCTACTTATGTCCATCCATCCCTCTATTCACCCACGTTTTCCACAAGTATAAAATCCACCTGCCAATTTCTCTGGCTGAGACTAGAGGAGATGCGGGCACCCAGCATGCACCACTGGAGGGCCACAGCAGGTTGTCCCAACACCTGTCAGTCAGGAGAAGCTTCTAATTATAACTAGCACACAAGTATGCACACATCCCAATACATCCAAATGCACACCCACACACACCCACACTAATTCTCATACATGCACACATCAACATACACATATTTAGAAACTTCCTTGAAGGGCTCTCAGTAGGTTCCTGGTGGCCTTTCAGTGTATCCTCCCTACACATGCTCCTGGGAGGAGAGTGTGACAGCTGGCTTCAGGATACACACTATGAGCTGCAAAGCCTCCCAACAACAACAATGTAATAATGCTACCGCTAACAATAATAATTGCAACTTATTAAAGTGCAATTATATATATGATCATTAAACTGTTAGACTTTAACTGTGAGCGTTCAGAATGAATATTATACAGTATCTGGAATAGAAAAATGTTCCACTGACTTGCTAGACAAATATTTTGCTGTTGGAGGAGCTAAGGAAAAAAACATGCAAATTTGTCTCCAAGTATAAGTAAAAGGATATTTATTAATATAAAACACAGACGTAGCACTTATCATTTTTGGCAGTGCCGCTAAGACAAAACATTACAACAGCTTTGAGATACAACTCTTCCAACACTGTGTCCAACTAGCAACAATTGACCACTAAATGTGCCAAACTTTGAGTTTTATGACATTTACAGCTACCTGCTGTCCTTTTTGCATTAACAGTGCATTTTCACTGCTTAAACAATTGCCAGATTTGTTTGGACTGAGGGCAACATGCTGCGTGCTGTGGTAACAAAGCACAACCCAATTATAAACAACAGCTCAGAGCAGTCAACTGGGGGCCTCCTACGCAACTGGGTTGGAGAGAGAGGGAAAAGGAAAGGTTAGAAGGTGAAAGAGATCGAGAGATATAAAGAAAAGAAAATCATTTAAATAAAAAATTAAAATTTTATCAAATGGGAGAAAGAAGGAAAATAAATTAAAAGTATGTACAGTAGTATCTCTGGGTTAATTATACTAAGACTTTAAAATATAGTCAGTGTTGGGAAAAATCAAATCACCACAAAGTGAGTTTTTATAAACCAAAGGGTTTTTGGGCGTTTTTAACAGAATACAAACAGTAATATGCTCTGTAAATATAGAACAAAAATGAATGCAAGGCTGATGTGGAGTTTACATAGGAGGTGAACATTGTGTTTTTCTTTCTTATTTCTTTCTTTCTTTCTTTCTTTCTTTCTTGCCTGTGCAAAGCCATTTTCCACTGTGGCGTTAGACAGAATTAATAGGGCTCTTAAAAACTCAGACACTTCTGAGGCAAAGAAAAAAGTGGGAAAGAAAACAGATGACAAAGGAGAGCTGACAAACAGATACATGACATCAATAGGAAAACAAATGGACAGAGAGACTGGGAGGCTAACAGGAAGCCAATACAAAGGGAAACAGCTAGCTAGACATTAACAGGTGGGCAGGTGTATGCAAAGAGAGAAAACTACAAGATGACTGAAAGAGAATTTGGCATCACATATGCATGTGCCGAGCTTCCTGATTTCACTGACCAATCAAAACATGTCAACAGCGCTGGGTGATGAGAGAGTGACAGGGCGGGTCTTCTCTCCCTCTGTCTCCAGTTTTACAATGCCATTATTTGTACAGGACTCCCCCTCCCAAGTCTTGTGGTCTGGGGACCAAAGGGACCAAAACATGGCTTATAAATCAACACAGCAGAGAGTGACTATGGATATTTACCCATAAATCACTGCGGCGGAGCCACCTACAATCAGACTAATGGGGCTGGAAGACGTGCTGTCATCCAAGCCATGATGTCACCAAGCCTGAGCCTGTGGGTGTTGATGTTGGTGGTGGGTCTCTGGTTCTGTGTGTGTGTGTGTGTGTGTATGGGGGGGATGCCTGCATATGTGGCTGTGGGTCTCTAGCTATGTGCGTGTGTAGGGGGTTGTCTGAGTATGTGGTGGTAGGTCTACGGTGCTGCTTGTGTAAGTGTCTGTGGTGAGTGTGTGCGTGTGTGGTGTATGTGGGAGGCGGGATGTCTGTTTATATGGGTTTGTGTGTATTGGGGTGGTCAGTATATACTTTCATCATGTCTCTGCATTTATGTACGTTACACACACACACACACACACTGGTATTCTTCATCTTAGACATGTATAAAACACACATCGACATACTGACACACACACACACACACACACACGTTGGTCTTGTGGTTAGTGCTGGCTTACAATGGGTGTGGGATTCCATAGAGAATATCTAAACAAGTAGAGCGGTTAGCACGGGTCTGCCACGTTTCCACACAATGGTGCTCATTGACATAAATAACTGGGGACTTTGTGAAATGGGACACCCATTAACTTCTCCTCCGCAGATAATTGCCCATTAGATCTTGGAAGAGCAGTGGATTGAGAAATAACTCAACTCTGACACTGACATTGTGAAAAGGGGCCTGGAATCCGTTAAAATGGGTTGGCTTTTCGTATAATCTAGCCAAGCACTTGGATTATCAACAAAGAAAACGATGGCTTGTTGTAGGAGCTGTGCAGTCTGTGCCTTTGCTTAAGCTGTGCTTTGAACATGGAAAAGATGATGACAACGAGAGGAAAAGAATTTAAAGAAGAAGAGAACTGCACATTATAAGAATAGAGAAATACAAGAGAAAAGAAGAAATGATTCGAGAAGAAATTGAAAAACTATTGTTGTGAAAGAAACAGAAGCAGAATGGTTAAAAAAAAATGTGGTTAAAGAATCGAAGAAAAGTAAGAAGTTCCTAGCACTTTTTCACAAAGTTGAGCTACATTTCTGAAATATGCATGTAGGCAATAACAGTAAGATGACTAATAAACGCCCGCAATGCATCCAGAACTGATGTCACTCATGACGTACAAATTGTACTCATAGACAACCTTCCCCTTTGATGAATCACAGTACATGGTTTCGCTGACTGCCCCATAGATTGGCTGTTAATTGATGTGCCTGTGTCAGCTCTTCACTTCCACTTACTCGTCTTCCGCCTCACTTGGTGTGCATGTTCCTATTTGTGTGTCTCAACAGCATGAGGAAAGGGCAAAGGATCCAGAGTAACATGACTCATTCATAAAATCAAATATCTCCTGCCTACATATTCTTCAGAGCGAACCACACGCAATACTGTAAACAGTCAACTCGCAGCAACACAGGGTGAGTCAATGTTGATGTCAAATATGACTTTGATAATAGTCAACATTAAACTTAAGGATCAATTTTAGATCTATAGGCGGTGATGCATGTATGAGGAGGCTGAACTAGCCTGTCAAATTATAGAGGATCCCGGTGGTGGAAATTCTACTGTGCGTCACACAATGCACATCATTTATAAAGTCATGACATTGTGGGACAGAGAATTTAAAATTCAAGGTTTGCTGCTTGGTGACGTCTGCCTTCTTTATGTTCACACACACACACGCACACACACACACACACACACACACACACACACACACACACACACACACACACACACACACACATACACACACACACACACACATATATTCACTCCACCTCTCCACCTACACATGCCAATAGCCATTGCTCTATTTATTTCCCCTCATTAGTTTTAAATGGCCCATCCAGACGTTACTGTGGCCCCTGCTTTTAATCATTGGAGAGAGCTCAGCTCAGCACTCGCTTCGTCCTCTTTGATGTCCCCCAGTCAGTCCGCAAGCCAATGTCTCTCCTCCCTTCCCTTTCTGCTACTGCAAACAGCTGCCCGCTCCGCCGCACTTAGCAAAGCTTTTTTCAGATTGAGTCATACATCTATCAAAATACTGTAGTAAGTATTCAGATCTCTATTTAATTGCCAGGGGTTAAGTGCACTGATGGAAAGGGCAGCAATATTCACATAAATAAATCAAGAAAGTAGCGGTGCATGTGACTAGAATATTTACTTTTCACTAATATGCAGGTGTATAGGAACATTTGTAAGACCCTAGCTCAGCTTCAGGTGCGCACGGTATGAATTACAAAAGTGATCAAGCTGGAGTTCTTTTTTTCTTCAAAACTGTCTAATATTTTATGTGCTGGCTGATCCAGAGGGACAGCCCAACAACAAGGATCTACTGTATGAGTTAGAGAGTAATAAGAGAAAGCTCCCGTCGGCTTCTCATATACTAACTTCGGCCTCTCATTTAAGACGGCAGCTTTATCAGTTGCTAGATTAGTTGCCTCTCAGCAGTCTTATTTTTAGGACTTCCGCTATGCAGTAATATCATTAAGCTATAAGCATTGAGACTAAGACTCTGTATCAATGTACAGTTATCATCTGACAACAGAAGGTGTCATAGAAGAGAGAGTAAGAAGTCAAACAGAGGGATTTATCACACTGGTTCACCTGAACGTTGTGTAATTTATAGCTATTCGGACAATTACAGCAAAAGATGAAATTGTAAGATGAAAAAGATTTGAAATAATTGTCTTTCTCTTGATAACTACCAGATAACAGCATATGTTTTGGACTTCCAAGGCCTTAGTATGACAGCTAGCGATTCTTTAATGATGTCATGGTCACGGTCATGGATCCAGAGACTTTTAACAATTCCAAAAAGTGTATCAAAGTTTCCAACCTTTATTTCCTATCCAGACATCCAGGGGATAAGGCATTGGCCAGAATGGTGCCACTTGAGGCGATTATAGGAATCTACTCAGGATTTAGCTTTCTCTACAAGCTGAGCTTCTTTTCGGTATGCATGCTAGCATACAGTACATGAATGATGTTAGATGGGATACATTATTGGCAAATGCAATATGCTGCACTTTTAAAGTAAAGGGAATAAGAATAAGTATTTGACATCATATTTGAAAGGAGACCCAAATGTAAGTGTGTGTGCTCTATATGATAACAGGGGGGTCGGGCCACAGACATAACTAATATGTCTAATATATTAGTTATATTATTATATATATATTATATACAGTTATAATACTAATATGAAAAATAAACTTTTGATATGAATGACATCACAGCCTGACCTGTTTTGAATTTCTGACTGGGGTCCTAAATATACACTGTTAGCAAGGCTAGCACTTCATTGTGGTGAATAACTGGACTTGTGCCTCTATTCATTAAATAAAAAACGCTGTAATAAAGAGAAACAACTGGTGACTAATGGAAAATTACAGTCAAAGCAGTCTGAAAATAAGTAACAATTCATTTCAATTTAGCTTTATGTCATCACGACAAATTACTTTATTCCTCAAATCCACAGAGAAAGAGAAAATATTATGTCTAAAGCACCTTAATAATTTTGGGCCTGTCTTTTCAAATCAGGTGTTAAAAATTTGGGGTAGGGTCACAACAGCAGGTACATTCGCTGCGATACTACTGGGTGGTAGAGTGTTGGACCAGAGTGTGTGTGTTCTCTCCTGATCCCAAAGTGATTTATTTCATTTTAATACAGCATGTTTGCTTTGGAGCATGATATGTATTTGGTCATGAGACATTAATAGAGTAGAAAACATGTTGAAAAATGAGCTTGCTGACGAGTGTTTGAGTACTGTATGTTCTTGAGTGTGTGTTTTTGTGTGTGTGTGTGTTTGTGTGTGTGTGTGTGTGTGTGTGTGTTTGTGTGTGTGTGTGTGAGTGTGTGTGTGCTGCATGAGTCTTGAGGCCCATGCTGTCACTCAGCCCAGCTCACAGGGTGGTCCAAACACTGAGCCCTCTTTACTCAGACACACACACACACACACACACACACACACACGCGACACACCACACACACACACACACACACACACACACACACACACACACACACACACACACACACACACACACACACACACACAAGCACATGCACACAAACAAACAAACACTCACTGGTGTACATGTAATGACATACATAACAAAGTATACATAAATATATGGCCATATATATGACCATAATGAAGTAATCAAATAACCTCAGCGCTTCCCCTCTTCCTGTCCCAAACCGTACGACTAAATATACCGCCACAGACTGCCATCACACAGCAACAAAAATGGAGAGTCCAAAGGAAAGGAAGAGCGCTACACAGCAACCCTTTCATGCTTCACATTTTATGGGGCAAAAGGCAGTCCTTCCAGAAAAACGCGAGTTTTTTTGTGATTGTTGCGGGCAAAAGTCCTTGATTATGCGGCACGTTTTCTTAAATAATGGGATATTTATGCAATTTTATGCGATGAAATTGTGGGAACTTGCAAAAAATGCGGGAACTTGCAAAAATGTATGGAACTTTGCAAAAATTGTGGGAACTTGCAAAAATTGTGGGAACTTGCAAAAATTGTGGGAACTTGCAAAAAATGCGGGAACTTGCAAAAATTGCGGGAACTTGCAAAAATTGAGGGAACATGCAAAAACTGCGGTTTGATGAAAAATAGTTTACAGATATTCAGTCATTGCAATAAGTAAACAAATAAGATACAAAAATATATACAAATAATATAATATTAAAGTAAAAATAAAAGTATTAGTCTAAACAGATGGAAATAAAAGATATAAAAGAGACAGACTTTCAAAAATCGTTAATAATATAGACAGCAGGAGCACTTAAACAAAGAAATTTGAGTAGACATCAGATATTAAGATAGGTTTCTTATTGGATACCAACTTAAGAGACTCAAAGTACATGTCAAATTCAACCTCCAACACCTGCTTTTCGATGATGTTCACGTCGCGTAATTACGTCACTTCATAACGTTCCCATGGCAACAGGAGAAAATGGCTGTTCTTGTGTGAAGTAAACGCAACATTTTTTCAACTTTCTGCTAAGATATATGTGACTTTTTTGCAACGAAAATGCGGGGATTATGAAATTATGCAAGCACCGCATATTCTGCGCGGAAATCGGCAATTATGCGGCGAAGGTGCGGCATATTTGAAAAAATGCAACCCCCGCATGAATATGCGGACTTTGGCTGATTATGCATTGAATTATACGATTGCATAATCGCGTTTTTCTGGAGGGACTGAAAAGGTTTCACTGGAAGGATGCTGAGTTTGACAGCATGGTGTATCTGCCAGTAGGTGACAGTGTCATTTGGTGTGCCTGCAAAGAAGCAGCGCTGACGGAGAGGTAAAAGGGGAAGTTTGCTCCTGATAACGCTTCTTAATAATAAAGGGTTCTTGTCAGTGAAAGAAATCGGTCTCAAATCCTCTTGGTACATAACTTACCAAAAAACACTTAACACTTAGGTTGAGGCTGTTTTTGTTTTTCAGTAAATTGGACGAGAGTGACGTTGATTTTGGCCTGCTCACGCTGATCTGGGCAGGCAATAAAGCTTGTCCCTGCGGCCAGATATTTAACATTTAATTATTCAGCAATTTGATTGGTGTAAAGATTCCTAAAATGGCAATATCTAGGATGACAGCATTTCTTGTGTAAATAGCACACCACCATGTCAGCTTCAAATTGAAATATTGACCTAACTCAAAGCCTGCACTCAAACAAAAAGAATTAGAAGTGAAACGGGGGAAGAAAAAGGGGTCCATGTCAAGATGTTTAATCAGAGCTGGAACAATTTCAAATTCTTCTGTACAATTAATTGTCCCAGAAATAATTGCGATTAACAATATGACCGTCTCGTTCAAATTTAAAAAAATATTTATTAATTTATTACTTTTTCAAACAAATTAAAGTTTTGAATGAATTCCAGAATAAGTCTGTTGGTTATATCACTTGTATGTGACCCAGATAATGTAATAACACAGATACACAGCCTATGAAGCAAACCACGCCTCTTTATTATCATAAATCATTATATATGAACATAAAATCGACAAATAAATAGAACATTAGATCATTTATCCTCATCTGTAAAAGACAGAAGGTAAGACAGCCCTTTGCTGCATGTCATTCCCCCTCTCTCTCCCCTTTCATGTCTTCATCTGTCCTGTGACAATAAAGGCCTAAAAAAACAACTTAAAAAACAAACAAACTACGTGGCAAAAAAGTCATCACTGCTTCCGTACAGTAGTTATGTTTGTTTTTTAAACTGTATCCCTCCTTGTCATTTTTGTTGCTATGAATGTGTATAGGGGCACGTGCCAACAACTAAGAAAAAGCATAGCACTAGCTCAACAGTCTGACAAATAATCACTTATATAATTACAATTTGGCATATCTAAACTAAATCAACAATTACCATCAACAGACGTACCCCTATACTCCTCGTTAGCGATTAATTGCGGTTCAGCAAAGAAACCGCGATTACGTAAAGATATTGTGATTAGACAATTATGCAATAATTGTTACAGGCCTAACATTGTAGCAACAAAGAGATAGTTTAAAAGAAGTTCAAACATAAGTAAATTATGCTCCTTTCATGAGTACCAGACGATGGCTTGATTTTCCATATCTGTTCCTCCAAAAGACAACAAGCCCCAAAGTAAGCTCACAAGTGATTTATTTAGGCTATTAGCACTGATGTATCTGGATTAGCTCCACTTTCGTCTTCCAGGTGAGGGGGAAATGAGTCGTTAATATTTGCGCCACGCTACAGTTCTCCTGCAGCATCACGGCTCGCACAGCAGGAAGCACCAGGCTCCCTCCCCATTCCCGCTATTAGACATTCACTGAACAAATACTGCAAATGAGCCCCGCTTCCCCCACCCAATGGTAATAAGACATAATTGCCTGTAATCTGAATACATTAGTCCTAAGAGGGTACTGTTGCTTTTGTGTGCAATCATGGTAGAGCTTGAGGACTAAAATACGAGAAGAAAGGTGTATGACTTTGACTTGGCTTATGAATTATATATCATATGTTGCAATACACAAAACAATCACACTGTACATACAATATACTGTAAGTGTATGTTTGTGTTGCTTAATTAGACTCTTGTGAGAATAGGCATGCTCCTGCCACTTATGAGGAAGTGTTGTAGACCACGGCCACAACTGATAGATGAGGGTCACGATCAATTACAATCCTTCTGGATGTTACAGTTTCTTTACTTATTTGTTTTTCTGCATGTTCTGCTGAGTGTGTTCCCCTCACCAGCATGTCAGTCTAAAGGTTGGCGTGCCCTCTTTCTGCCACTTTCTTTCTCTCTGACTCTCTAGAGTTGGAGGCGCCGTTGTGTGCTTGCGGCTTGTTTACGAAGAGCACTGATTTACCCAGTGAGGTTTGGCTTGCTTGTACAGAGAGGGGGAGAAATATGAATGAATTTACAGCACCCCAACCCTCCGCTTCTACCCTCTATTCCCAAATTCCCCCATCGTCTTTCTTAATCTCAACAAGCTCCTCGGCTACCTCCAGGCACACTTTTCCACTGGTGTGTGCGTGTGTCAGTGAGAGCGTATTTGTGTAAAGCCAAAGGGGCGGCCAACACTGGCCAGAGGCTCATTTTTGTGGCCAGGCCAGTGTGTATCCCGACGGCTTGCAGGCGTCTCGGGGGCCAGCTCCTCCTTCCAGCTCCATTCCCTCACCCTAGGGCCTCTCCAGAGTCTCTGCAACCAGCTTAGTCATTTCTAGATCTACCAGGACAAAAAACAGTGCTTAGTTTCAAGCATTTATTAAAAATGACAGGCTGTGACCTGTCTGTGAGAGGAGGAAGATGAGGAGAGGGGGGGGGGGGTGGGCATGTATCCAAAACTGGAAAGAACATTGAGAGTGGGTTTCATGGCTGGCTTGGCGATGGGAAGTCTTGGACTAACTTGTAATGGTATCGCTCCAAAAATGTCAATGTTAAAAACCATCTGCCTGCCGGGCTGCTGATGGTCATGTTCTCCATCTCTCCTATGCAAAGCCTGTGGTTGCCATAGAGACCTGCAATATTGCCTATTCTGGTACACTAGTTTATTATTAAAAGAGTAAACTAGCTGGAACTCTCAAACTCAAACATGCTAAACCGAGGACAGACATCTATATTTATCCCCAACAAGGAAGAAAACGTTCACAACTGTGGGGCACGCGGTGAAATGTTGGAACTACAGAAACTGTATTAGTTATTAATATCCATAACAGGTAGGAGTGGCAGGCAGGAATTGGATCTTTTTGTGTGGTTAATGAGCTCCTGAACTGAAGAGTTGTTGTGAGAGTCTCTTTCAGGCATGAAGAGCTGGGCTTTTTGGCTCACCTCAATAGTTCACGTGGCAAACAAATAAAACGGCACATGCTTTTCAGAAAGTTCACGAGTTCAGGACATCAGTGACGGAAGGGGGTGGTATTTGATTTCTCGCTGACACAAGAGGAAAAAGTTGGGGGTTGAAGAGCGAGAGCATGAGGGAGAGAGAGGGGGCATGGAGACGGCAGCATCCTCCGCTTGACACCCCATCTTTCCCACGGTATTTGGTTTGTTTACAAGCTGGAGTCAGTGACAGGTTCATTCCTTGTATCCTGGCTCCAGCCAGCACCAGGTAGGTGGCAGCCAGGCTGGACTCTGAGGCCGTCCTGCCGCTCAAAGCCCCACATAGGCCAGCATGACCAACAGGCTGGGATTTCCATGTCATAACATACCCCTCCCCAACCCCCCGACTGACGCCAAGGCTTTCTCCTTCCTCGTTGCTGTCGCATTCTCCAGCCCCCCTTCCTTTCCCTTTTTGCCATGTCTTTATCGCTCCAGGGGGCTACAGTAGCCGTGAAACAGCGTGACCCACACTGGAGGTCTCTCCCCCTCTCCCTTTCGTCTAATCGTTTCTGCAGTTTGTGCTGTTTTGGCGTCGGTGTCCGGATGCTGATACCCAAGACAGCAAACCTGACCCCTGCTGACTCCACACTGCCTCACACTCCCCAGAAACAACCCCCACCCCACAGTTAGCCTCAAATCCCATCAACCCTCTCCCTCCCAACCCCGGTGTCCCCCCCACCCCATTCCTTTCACGACCCTTTTTGCCACCTGCAGGCCTCTAATTTACAGTGTTTGTGCGTACTGAGATATCCGTGAACGGCTGGCTATTCTGGGCATGTGGAACATGGCATCAATGCCAGATTGCATCCATGCGATTTCCCCTATCTGCACCCCACTACCATACCACACTCGCCATCCTCTGCAGAAGCATTTGTGCAGGCTAGCTCAGGTCTTTTGCCCAGTAGCAGTCACAGTGTCTGGAGAACATTTTTCTTCCTCACAAAGGGCCAGATGAGTGATACCAGGAACATGACTGGTGGTCATTGATATGTTTCAGAGAAGCAAGAATGCATTATATTCCAAATGAATTTCCAGAATATCTTGCTGAACCGAACTGTAGAAAATACTCCTTCTTAATCTCAAAGCAGAAACTGTTTAGTTGCAGTTGTGTGTTTAAATACAAAGTGTTTTTCATGATTACAAGCATGTGATACTGATTGAGTAACTCAGACTGTTTCAGGGTGAAAATACTTCCTACTCTACAAAAAAACAGACTGAGAGAGCAGCAGAAAGAAGGAGGGTAGGAGAGAGAGCAAGAGAGAGTAATTGGCCTTAGAGATTCTGTGTTCCCAAACATGCCTTTCCATCCCAGGCATTTGAAAGAAGAAATGCCACAGTCTCTGCAGCGCTACAGCTCTTGTAAATAATCCGAGTCTGGGCGCCACCTCAGAATCCCCAGCCTGGTCCCCGGCCTGGTGGGTGCCATGTCAGTTCAGGAGGAGGGGTTTAAGGTGGGGTGGGGGTTCTTGAGAGAGGAAAGAGTGAGGCGAGGAAAGGTTGTGGAGAAGAAGGGAGGAGGGAGAGGGGCATCCAAGCCGGTTCTTGCATCATCACTAGAGTACTACTTACTGCATACTGCCTGGAAGAGTGAGTGGGGTACATGCGTAAAGCTTGAGGTAAAGAGGGATCAAAAAAGTACTTCTCTCTCTCTTTTCTTTTTTCACACTTTCTTATCACCCGCTACCACAACCATCACCACTTGCAAGTGAAGTTCATTCAATATACATCCGACAACTCACCGTATGTCTTAATCTTGTTGACTTCCCATTGACATGGGAGTGTGTGTGACTGTGTTTGATTGCATGTTTTTGGGGTAGCATATATTTGAGCAAACTTAAGTTTCAGTGCAAATAACATCTTTCATCTTTAGGTTTGGAACAAATGAAAGAATTGCAAGACTATAATACTATAATAGCTGGGAGTTTTGCCATTATATGGGATACAAGCGCTTTCATTTATTCATGTCTGGTGGTTCATAAATTCCAAAACAAGAAATGTTTAATGGGCGAGACAAGGGTCTACTATGACAGGTCCTGGTCAAAACAGGCCCAGTACAATGGAAAGAGAGACAGGGATGTACTAAAGCTGTATGGTGCAAAAAACAAACATCTGCAACTACGGCAAAAGTGTTGAGAACACTTGAACTCAGTGACACAAGCTCTAGATCTGTGATAGGCACAGTGAATGTGACAGACACACAAACACACACACACACACACACACACACACACACACACACACACACACACACACACACACACACACACACACACACACATACATGTACCCATCAAATGCAGCTTTTGGAATGAGACTGCAATGACAACTGTGCATAAGTGCTCTACATTCCACAAGGCTTGCAGCAGCAATCAGAAAGGCCATACAAATAAATACGGTACATAATGAAAGGGGGCTAAATGAGCTCCAGGCTGCAAAGGCCAGGGGAGCTAAACTTGACCTGGCCGTTGGCCCCAACATGGACACAGCTGCCAGGCATCCCGATTTCCACCACATGAGCAAGGGGGTAAAATATTTCCCCCCCTATAACTGGGTATACAACTGTCTGTTATTTAAAAATATAACAATGTTGGTTTAATTTGATGCAATTGTGAATTTCTCTCTGTTTAATTCCTTTTAAGCTTGACATCTAAGTCGCAAAAAAAAAACAGAAAGCAAGTTTCCTACATCTAGGTAGCTGGAAATGAAATTAGCTGAATTGTTTCAGGCAGCTGAAGCCAGTACCTCAGGCCCCTATAACATCCAGGTCTCCTGCTTGGCTCATGGACAGGTGAAAGCCCCAGATGGTTGGCACTGCCACTGTCCCCTGCACTGCATCCAGCTTCTCAAATTCCATATTGGGCACGAGGTAGACACAACAGCAACTATCCATTCTTACTAGCATTATGCTGGCACTTCTTTGGCAGTAAATAAATGGAAAGAGAAAACGTAACAGCATTTTTCTACCATGATAAACAGGTCTATTTAATGAATGCAATCACCTTACATCATCCCTTTTTACGTATCCAGGAAATCCTGTTAATTGAGGTGAAAATTATTTCCGTTCCTGACCATTATTTAACAGCACAATTTCAAGATTATAGAGCTACACAGCTATACAATGTGAATGCATTTTGTCCTCCTAAAAAATGAATAAAGAGTATTGCCTTTCAACAAATCTGAGACATGTAAGAGTCAGACAAGCCTGAAATTGTTGCAGAGCGGAAATATAAAATCTCAGGCCCTCCTCCTGCTTGAAGCTGGTGAGTGGTTTGCTTGCATGACAGTGGATGCTAAAGAGTAATGTGTGTTTGTGTATTATTTGATTGTTTGCTTTTAATTTTTGTGGCATTGCAATACTGTAGTCCATGGCTGTGGCAAGCTGTGGCTGGTCACAGCTGTTTGTCAGCCTCTAGTGGTTACCTGTACAACTATCAACAGGAACAACTAACACTATAGCAGCAATACTTTTTCTACTACTGGAGCTACTACACTACTACTTACACAATAATACTAGTTATTTAAAACAGTGTTTTGACTAATTTCAGTGCATTTTAAGTGCCTCATTTGGATTACATGGCCAGAGGAGCACCAATAACATTGCTTTACCTGATGACAGGGACGCTGAACCTCTGAATTCAGTGACATTCTTTCTTGACGGCTACTTCTATAAGTGAAAATGTGTTATCGATTAACACGATGCTCGCTGTGGCACATGAAATTTGAGTCAAGCACCATGAAAGGCTGAAATAGTGAGATGCTGTTGCCGTTCACATTGTTTCATATATCAACTTCCATTCATCGAGCCATTCATCTTTCACACTCATCCCTGCTTCTGTTTCATACTTTTGTGTCACTGTCCCCGGTGGGTTCGTGTCCTGAAGTTCCATCTATCAGCACCATCTAGGGGGGTGACAGAGCGGATGAGGCCCAGGGGAGAGACATCAAACGTGGGATGCTGGCCTTGGTTCTCCCCCCTCCATCCCATCGCTATTTGAGTTGCTGGCCTCTCCATCTGTCTGCGCATGATTTGGAGCTGGCTGTCGCAAGAGGGAAAGAAAGGCCCCTCCACCAATGACAAATGACAATCTCAGAATAAACACACAAGTGAGGGAGGGGAGGAGAAAAAGAGCTGAATCACTCTTTCATCATCCATCAGCCTCTGTTGGTCTTCTCATTAACCTCTGCTCTCTGCCCCTCACTCTCTTCTGATGCCTGTCACTCATTTTCTTCCATTTCACTCATTCGCCTACTTTTGTAAAGATATAAGGCAATGTAAGATATAAGACATTTTATGGAATTATATCTCTTCACTCATTAGTGCATGCAATCACAAAAGTCCTAGTTCACTTTTTACTTTAATCACAAATTAATAACGCTGAATGCTTGATCGCAAACTTGTGAGGCTGAGGTAAAAAAAAAAAGTGGCTCGCGGCTCTCCTGAGCTGCAAGTTAAACTACAACATGCATGCATGTTAATGCTGGAGACATGGATACCACCAGCAGTGCAAATTGTGAGTGCATACCAAAAGTACGTTGACTCATTCCCTACTCTAGCTCTCAGCACCGGCTAAAACCTGCAGCCAACATGCCGAGCCACCCTGATCCCAGTGCCGGCTCAACCAAACACACACATGACAGATGCCTCCTCTGCTGCAGCGAAGGCATTCAGAGCATCTCCTCCGCCACCAAAGGCATATTCCTTTTATAACCAGCAGGGATTAGGGCCCATTGGAGGAAGCTAGCATGTGCGCTGGCCTTAGGCGGCTTGCAGATAAAAAAGCATCTCAAATTGAATCAATAACCACCAGCCGCCAACTAATCCTGCCTAGCTCCCATAAACACCACTACAGCAGTCCCTCCACAAACCCCTGCCAATGCCCTAGTCCAGCCCCACCCGACCCAAGCTCCAGACCCCTTCATCTTTTTATAACTGCACCCCAGGGCCATGCAGGGGTGCTCAGGTGAGGGCTTTCAGGCGGGGTAGGGTGAGCTGTATATTCAGAGCATAAAGGGATGAAGGGGTACACTCGTTCGCCCAGGTAATCCAACAGCAGACAGGCCAGCTTTGGACTGCACGACGACTGGCAGCCGGAGAAAAGTGGACAGCTGATGTGGGTTGAGCCCAGCCACAGCACGTCAGACGGGATAAAGAGATATAAGCCCCCCCCCCGTGTTGAGTGCTCCCCCTTCTCCCCCCAACCATAGACCCATGTCATCCCAAAGCTCTTTCATCTTCAAACCCAGTGGGTGCTAAAGCAAACTTTCCACTTTGGCTCTCTAGGGGCTGGGCATTGTGGAATTGCAGAGAGACCTGCACTCTTTGCTCGGTGCCTCAAAGAAGGGGTGCCACACCCCTTGGCTGATTGGTGGATTCAGAGACCAGTGACAGCTTATCAACAGGAGGCTGGATATCCAGCCTATATGATGACTGTATAAAACTCACTCGTGATAAAAGACCCAGCTAAATAGTGTATGATAGATTTTGGATTTCACCATTGACAAGCATACAATAAGATGGCTGAGCTTTGGAAATAGTTATAACTAAGAACCGCTAACCACCAGTCCCTCCTGTGATTCTTTGGCGCGTGTTTAATACAGAATCTGTACAAAAACATCACAACTATTAATGTGTTTTTACAGTGAAATCAAGCTGTCCAAAGGTCTCACATACTCCAAGTCCTGGACGTCTCTGCAGCTCACACAAATTCCTCACAGCCCTCTACTGGCTCTCCTCTTAATGAATATCATTTTCGATCTTTAAATTTTAGGTTGGGACATAAGATGCAAGCTGAGACGAGGATCAAGCCATGGAGTGGTGGGATTTCCAAGCTGTCAGGAAAACTGAGCAAATCCTAACCCCAGGCCACTGGCTCCACACAGGAATGTGGGGCGTCCACTTTAATTGTGCTTTTCTCCCGATCCCCATCTCGCAAAATCAAATTTCCCTTTTCCCACTTGTGGATTCCCCGAAGAGCTTGGTGTAACATCTTTAAATGCAACTCAAGGCCACATATAAAAGTCACAGTAAGTAAAAGAGGAGGCTTCGATGGTTAGATAACTGAAAGCTTCAAAGTCGAGAGGACTATAAGAGACAGCCGGACAGTAAATCAGGGAGACACTTCAAAGCAAGCTATGGAGACAGCCGTGCAGATTGACGAGTGGCAAATGAAGACAGACGTTCAAACTCCAAGCAAATCAAGACGGCAGACAAAACAAGCAAACATCCCCATGCAAGACAGAAACAGACCAACAATAAGCTGTAAACAAACTATCAAAGTAGACAAAATATGACCAACGGTCACACACACAGCTGTTGTTAGTGGCCAGCCAGGCAGGCTGACAGAATGGCAGACAGACAAATAGAGTGAGAGATCCCCGTGTGAAAGACAAAGGAGGGTACAGTAGTGGGTAGCAGCAGCCAAGGGAGACTTCATTAGTGAGGTCAGTGCCCCAGGGTACTTAGTGTAACACTGGAGGCCTATGCAGCCGCCCCCCCGGCCCTATGCCGAGGTGGATATTGCATCTTTGCGATAACATCTCCCTACATAGGAGGGGGCCCCAGCATCACAGCATAAAGACCCCTGTTTTCGGCAAGTTTGAAATAAGGCTTTGTTCCCCCAAGGCCTTGGTCCCCCCCCACCACCTCCTCCTCCTACTCTTTCCTCTTGGGTGGGCCAGAGACTTTCCAAAAAACTGAGCAACTTGTGTCTGGGGATAGACCCCCCTTCTCTTGCACATACACACGCAGAAACACACTCACACATGCACGTATACAGGCACGTGCACGCTTACACACACATGCATAGACACACATATCTTCCACCGCCCTCAACCCCTGATCCCAACAGTGGCGTCCCCTGGCTTTTGGCCACGTCTGTGTGGAGCGGTTGGTAAGAGAGGTAGAGATCCAGGGCTGCTGGGGGAACAGCTCCAGGAGGGGCCTTGGTGGGCTCATCTCACCCCAGGGAGAGTGGGGGGCCCACAGAGAGGTGTGTGTGTGTGTGTGTGTGTGTGTGTGTGTGTGTGTGTGTGTGTGTGTGTGTGTGTGTGTGTGTGTGTGTGTGAGTGAGTGTGTGAGCGAAGGCCTGAGGGGGCCGAGTCCTGGTCAAAGGTGCCTGGCTGCCTGGGCACTCCAGGGAGCTCCAGAGACAGGCAACCTTTACATGGAGCCTCCCTTGGTACAGACGCTCCACAGTCAGTTACATAAAGTTTACTTTAAAAGCCCTCCCCGCTCATCAATAGCCACACTCAAACACACGGACAATAATAGCAACATTCATGAATCAGAACATTAATCTTTACCAACAAACATGCTTCATATCAACTCACAAAGCACCAAGAACTTAGAACGTGACTGCTGCTATGAAAGTAAGAGAAAAAGCGATGTATGCTAATTTCCTTGTCCATTCCTGACATGTGAGGGGTTCGTCAAGGTCTTACAGTAGGATGAACAGTATAAATATCCCTGTTGTGATGCTGAGATGGGTTGCCAGGTAGGAAAGACATTTGTGCCCCCATTTATACCCACATCAGCTGGTGGATTTATAGGACCCTTAAAACGGATCAATCATTTTCCACTCCCAGGACTCCACACCCTTCATCCCCTCTCTCCCCACTTTCCTTTTTGATTCTACACTCAGAGCGTATATGCAGAAGGGGAGTGGGGTTATGTGTGTGTATTGTGCAGACGCTGCCAATGTGTATGGGTGCACCTGTGTTGCACGCGTGTGTGAAAACCTTTAATGTATCTTTGTACGTGCACACACATGTAACGCTGGTTGCGTATGTGTGTATGCACACGGCTGCATGTGCTTAGCGGCTCAGTCAACTACCAGCACTGGGTGCTTTTCATGTTCATTATCACTTGTTTTATAGTGGAATATTTAAGTCGGGGGGCCTTGGCACGGCTGCGGCTATAGTTAGAGAACAAAGGAGAGCGCTGGGGGTGTCAGGAGGGTGTGGCATGCCGGAGCGCAGTGCAGAGCTTTTCAGTAAGTGTTGCGCCCCACACTTCATGGAAAGCCAGGGGGGCTGGCCAGGCCAGCCGTGCAGGCAGACGGAGCTAAATTCAACTCATTCCTGTATTAATGGGAGCTTATGTGCCATTCAACCTCACTGAAGAGGGCATTAGCCAGAGCCAGACAGCCAGGATACACCTCAAAATATCTCCTCTCTCTGGCCTTCTCTGTTTCTCTTGCATTGTGTATTTCTTTCTTACATGTGGGTTTCGCAGTATGACTGCTGAGGCTGAGGCTGTGTCTGTGTGGGCTATCAGATAGATTCAGCAATTTCTTTCCAATTTATGTAAAGCCTTAAATAAACCAAATAAGAAATGTGTCTGCTGGGTATGTAAGTGGTTTGGCGTATACATTCATACCACTAAATGCGTTATATTCCATACTAAACCGGAGGGTGAGTTTGGAGTGGTTCTATAATGCTACAATGCGGCTCCACCTGCTTTTGACATGAGACAGCATGAGGTCTCTCTGGCAAACGGTGAGCTGAGCTTTCTGGGCTTCTGAAGGAAACCAAGCTGCTGCTGGCATTAAGGTGTGGTCAAAGTGGCCTGACCCTAGTGGTTACCTGTGTAAGAAATGGAGTGACCCTGGACTTTTTATAGTATAGTAGGAGGTTTTTTATTCACAGGGAAAATGTCACCTTTTCATGAAACTGTTATTGAAAGGAATACTGGGGGGACTATATCCCAATGTACTGCTGTAAAATTGTTCAACCCAGTCTCTGACTGTGTACCACTTTGTCAGCTGTCAAAAATCATTCTGAAGTGTATTGTTCTGCTTTGAATTGTTGTCATTTAAATTGGTCTGTTTTGTAGGCTGCCTTTTCGCTCAGGACTTCCGTGCGTCCTAAAGACTCGGGCACAGGTAGGTGTGTCTGCATGTGTTAAAAGAGATACAAGTATGCACACAGAAAGCCATTCATTGTATAACAGGCAATTTTGTGTGCTGTGCGATGGAACAAGTTGAGCGGTTATTAGCTGGCAGGGATAATTGGACTCCATGTAGGTGGCATGACCCAGCTGTCTGCAGCAGGAAGGCCCAGAGCTGAGCGTGACCTCAACTGCTGACCTTACAAATGCAATACAGTGACCTTTGACCCTCCCCACATTAAAGAGACAGTGTTGTCTTTCTGCAGTCAGCCAACAAATTAGAGCACAAGGGGCAAAAGAATCTTCACCTATTCTTTTTGTTCAGCTTGGTGTTGCATCCTGTTGTATTGTCATTAAACTGCTACAAGAAATATCGGGTGCTTTGGACTTGGCAGGGAGCCGTGAGGGGCATTTCAACTCTCTCCTCCCTCACAACAACTGTCACAAGACCTATACCACAACTAAATAGTAACAACAAAAAGAAAAAAACTACTACTACAAGTACTACCTCTAACTAATCTCTACCACATACATCTAGGGCTGGGTATCGTTTTTTTTTGGTTTTTTTCGATACCAGTACCAATACCAATACTGTGCAATACCAATTTTATAAAACAAAAAGAAATTACAACATTATGGCACAAATATTTTTATTTATTTTTCAGCTCATACGACATGAGCCCCATCTCTGTGCGTAACCATAGACTGTTAATATACAGTCTATGTGCGTAACGTAGAGTTTTTCCTGCGTGTCTCTACAACGTGTAACGTTTAGACAGCCAATCAGCTATCCTGACAAGCCGGACCCACATCAAGATGTTGGGTCGGGAACTCACCATTGACAGGGCTCGAGCCGAGGGGCGGGATAGATGGTTGTCTTTCAAATTCCTTCTGCACGTAATAGGATAGTACAACCAGGCAGAACAACGAAGAAGATAGCGAAGCTAGTTGATAGATTAAACTTTTGCCGTATCCAGTCAGCAAAACTCCGAACACATCTTCCTTTTTTAAAGGTCCCATGACATGGTGCTCTTTGGATGCTTTTCTATAGACCTTAGTGGTCCCCTAATACTATATCTGAAGTCTCTTTCCCGAAATTCAGCCTTGGTGCAGAATTACAGCCACTAGAGCCAGTCCCACAATGAGCTTTCCTTAGTATGTGATTTTTCTGTGCCTGTAGCTATTGGAGGAGAGAGGGAGGGGCAAGGTGGAGGGTGGGGTGTGGCCTTGACCAACTGCCACTTTGCTCATTTGAAAGCCATGATGCCTCTCTCTCATGGGTTGGCCAAATTCTCTGGGTGGGCAAAGCAGAGAAAGGGGAGGTAACCTTGCTCCTTATGACCTCATAAGGAGCAAGATTCCAGAACGGCCCATCTGAGCTTTCATTTTCTCAAAGGCAGAGCAGGACACCCAGGGCTCGGTTTACACCTATCACCGTTTCAAGCCAATTGGGGACCATAGGCAGGCTGGGGGGAACACATATTAATGTTAAAAAACCTCATAAAGTGAAATTTTCATGCCATGGGACCTTTAAGAATGACTTCAGTGCCGTTTTTTGTTCTTTTCTCAAAGAAAAGCGTAACTCCAAGTCTTCCAGAAGACCGCTGTTCCCAGCAGCAGCAGCCATAAGCCCACCCACCGACTCTATACACAATGTGATTGGCCTGACCAGAGTTTGGTTTTTCCAGCTCGCAAGTCAACGGAGAGTGCCTAGACCCCCCTGGCTGCAAATTAAATTTGCTGCTGCTAGGGTGCGTCTAGATTTCTAGGCTACCAATCAGCAACATTATTAGATCTTGGTAGAAGCATACTTCATACTTACTGGCTCACTGACGCTGAGGCACTGAAATTTGGTATTGAATGACGAGGCATTTTTCGACACTCTGTCATTTAGAGGCAATTCAGTCGGAGCCTAAAAAGTATTGAATTGGGTACCCAGCCCTACATACATCACTAAAAAACAGACAAACTCTTGACACTTCTGTGTGGCATTGGTTTCTCATGGACCAAACTGAGTGTGAGGTCAACAAAAGTGTGACTCCACTTGCACGTCATGGATACACACAGTGCTTACACACAAGAACACACACACAAAGACAGAAGGGTAAACTTACAAAGTACATGAGCATCTTGAATTCATGGTACAATCTTTCTAAAGATGCCCCAATGTCCCTCTTGTCTCCCTCTGTGCATCAGTCACCAAGAGGGCAGGTAGGCCTCTCTTGGGGGACATTAGAGGAGAGATATCTGTCAAGATGGACTCAGTGCTCCCTGAGGCTGCCACTGAGCGACAAGCGTGTCCCCTTGCCTGCCCTCCTGTATCACAATACTGCTGTTGAGTGACTGGAAAGCCCTAATGGATGCAGGTATCTGCTGTTAGTCTGATCTTTTATAAAAGCCCAGGGCAAAAAAAAAAAAAAAAAGATAAGGGGAAAACCGAGAGGAGGGAGAGAATGTGTGTGGGTTTGATGTGTTTGTATGTAGGAACTCCTTTGATGGGGAAGTGCGCCTGATTTGGTAGCTCATACATTGGTGTGAAGAAAATATAATGAGGACATGTGTGTGCGTACGTTTAGAGAAAGCGTGCACCCATAAGTAAATACAGGTGTGTAGGTGTGCTGTTAAGTGAGTGTCCAGCATACACGTATATGTGTGTGTTAGGTCATTAGTGCCGCTTTAAAGGCTTGGCATCCCCGCTGAAATCTGCAATAAACCAGAGGAATTCAACAACTCACCAAGTCATCAGGGGGAAAAGAGTTTACCAGCCAATCCATGAGTGTTTCTCAATCTTGTCAGCACGCAACCCCCCAAAAAAAAAAAAAACACCTCTTGTTTCAGGCAATAACACAGAGTGGTGAACTTTAACACCAAAGGATGGATTTGATTTCCTTTTGCCAGATATTGTTTAGTGAAAATACTGGCTAAAACAAAGACTAAAAACACAATCTTTTCAAGTTTCATGATTGTCTTTTCTACAGCGACACTAATTGCCATCATTGTCATTCTCCTTAATCTTCTCTGCATGCCACCAAAAAGATTATTCTTTGTAACCAAATAAAACGTTTGAACTGTTGAGCTCAAATATTCTTGTTTATTTTGTTGAAGGCTATACTCCATGGTTTACCACCAGGTCAATCATCAGGAGACGCTGAGGGCTTAAAACTCAAATATTTTCCATTGCGTGGAGAACTTGTGAGTCTACCAGAGCTGCAAACTGAAGAGAGAACACACTCAAAAAAAAAAAAAAAAAAAGAACTTTTATCTAAAGTTTGACAAAGAAAAAACTTTTACAGTGTTTTATTCTCTGGGTTTCACATGCTCGCTCACACGGACCACCCTGGTTCATCCCACCCCATCTTTCATTTCACAACCCAAATCCCTTTAACTCTTCACTTCATCCTCTCCATATCCTCCCTCATCCCTGGTGCGCTTCTCTTTCTTGCCTGGCATTTTTCTTTCTCCTAACCTCTCCTTGCTCTCTTTTACTCACCTCCTCCTCTCCTCTCCCTGTTGTATTTTTTCTTGTTTACTCCACTCATCCATCTGGCCTCTTGACCTGAATGTTGTCTGCGGACTAAATGAGCTACTGCCTAGCAACCCTAGAGAGTATTTTCCGTTAAAAAACAAAACAGAAAGAAAGAAAGGAAATTCCAGTCAGTTAAAGGTGACTGATTGTTTAATACGGAAAAAATGAAATGATGGTGCAAAAGTTGAGAAATTGTTATTGTTTGAAATGTGCCCAAATCACATTGTTTTTTTTTTCTTTTTGAAGTGAGCTTTAGCCCAATAACCTTCAAAAAGAATAGTTGTCTCCATTTTACTATATCTCTATCCAACCCTCCATCCACAGAGGTTGAGAGTATCCAAGAAGGGATGTGTGTCTAGAGGGAGGGAGAGAGAGAAGGAGAGAACAGGGGGGATTTAAGAGTATGAATAGGAAATTGAGAAAGACAGAAAGGTGGCTGAGAAATGAAAAAGGGAAAAGTGAAGGAGAGACAACAAACAGCAGACAGAGAAAGAAACGGATACGAAAAGAAGCTGAGGGACAAAGAGAAGTGACAGATTGCAGATAGAGGCAGAGTGGATGGCTCAGCCCTATTGTTTCAAGCTAATTTCACGGGATCAAACCAAAGCACAGCCCCAGACACAGACGGAGCTACAGCAATCTGTTGGGAAATCTCCCCTCTAATTGGCCCCACGGAAAAAAAAAGGCCACCGCCAGCGCACTGCAACTTGCTCTTGATTGCTTTACCTCTCCACATAACCGGCTGTACAAGCAGCTAGGCCTGCCAATCAATTACCGCAATGACAGCATGCTGCGGCTAATACAAAGGCGCACAGGGTTAACAGTAAGTGATTATTTTATGGTGTTGCAGCAATTTGTCAGTTAAAAAAACACTGTCAATCAGCCGGTCTGAAGGACAAAAACACTCCCAAATTGGGGGGAGAGGAGTGAAAACTTGACAGGGATTGACTGTGTGTGTGTGTGTGTGTGTGTGTGTGTGTGTGTGTGTGTGTGTGTGTGTGTGTGTGTGTGTGTGTGTGTCAGCAGGACAATAAAGGAGAGTGAGAGGCTTTGTTATGAAATGCTTTATAATGAAAGAGTGCAGCAGCTGAAGGAGGAGAGAACAGACAACTCCATGCAATGGGTTTGCAAGCATCCTCCCCCTTTGTCCAACTCCCACCTGCCCATCTATACATCAGTTGCTGTCACTGCAGTGCACTCCACCTCTCCACACCTTCAGCCCCTAACACACACACACACACACACACACACACACACACACACACACACACACACACACACACACACACACACACACACACACACACACACACACACACTCAGTATCCCATGAGATGAGGTCATGGCTGGAGTATCTCTACTATGGCCATGCCAAAGAACAATGCAGCTTACCCAGTGATTATAGAGATCAGTGTGTTTGTGCATATGCAAGTGCTCTGTGGAGGTCTATGTACCTGTGCGTGCAGTTTTCTTGCGTGTGTGCAAGAAAAACACACAAGCAATAATCCTGCATCGCCTCAATCTGCCAAACAGTTGTGTTCAGCAAAACCAAAATAATGCCGTCCAAGTAGCAGCGACGGGAGGGAAAACAGTGAAAACTCACCGTGTCACAGGCGACATGACAATGGCTAAAATGAAAAGCGCAGATATAATAATCTTGCGCAGAGAGTCTGCTCGGGCCCGATAGTGGCGACAGTCCCGTTTTGGTGTGACTCATTGTTTCCGAGGCCTCTCATATGTGTCGCATTAGGAGGAGACGACAGACAAAACGGAGCTCTCCCCCTCGTCTCCTCCCTCATAGCTCATCTGTCCTAGTCTCCTCTTCTACCTCATCCCCCCCGTTGCCTGCTGTCAATTTGCTTTTACTCTTTGGGTTCGCATGTGTCTATCATCTCCTCTTTCATCATTTACACCTGACTCTCATTGATGTTCCTACCTTTTTTTATTTTGTTTGTTTACATGTCAGTCTCCTCTTTGTTCTTGCCCACACCCCTCTGTTTCCCCATTTTCACCTCTCCTGTCCAGAGAATTAATGGGGAAATGTGGCAACTTTTTTTTTGATCTCATCCACTTCAGATTTGTCAAATGCACCGATCCCTCTCCTTTTCACGTCCTCTATTTTCTTATCTTACCCTCGTCTTGTTAACAATAGGGCTTGGGTAGCCCCGCTATCAGATCACTAAAACTTTCCCAGTCTGTAGGACACACCTTTTGTTGTCACCTCTCACTTTATCTCTTTTGGGTGATGCTAAGACTGTGTGCAGTGTTTCAAACCTTCACCGTCACTGGAACCACAGGTATTCCTGCTGGTAAATGATCAGATCCTTCCCTTGTCCTGTCAACACAAATACTGTAAAAATACAAGTTACGAAAATGAAGAAAGGAGCAAGGAAGAGGTGAAGTGGATGGCGGGAAAAGTCTTGCCTGAGCTTGGACAGCCAATAACAAGAAGCTGTCCAACAAGTCTGCCTCAGTGTGTGTGTGTGTGTGTGTGTGTGTGTGTAATGATGCGTGTGTCCCTGGTGACAGGCACCCTTAGTGACTTACAGTATGTGTATGTGTGTGTTATGAGAGTGCATGGGAGATGGGAGGAGATTGAGGGGGGGTAAGTCCTTCTAAATATGCATCTTAATGGCTGCTCTGTTCCCACCATTCACAACGAGTGATGGAGAGAGCGAGGGCCAGAGAGGCAGAGGACGGGGAGAAGTGGTGCTGCATGTTTTCAAGTGGGCAGCCAAGACAAGGACGCAGACAGAGAGACAGTGAGACAGCGAGTTGAAAAGATAGAACGGTGCAAGCAAACGTCAACAAGAGGAAAGCTATGTAAGGAGCCGCCATACCTGACTCCTTCAACCGTGGCCCCATTCCACAGTGTGTGTGTGTGAACACACACACACACACACACACACACACACACACACACACACACACACACACACACACACACACACAAACACAGGCCGCAGCAGCCGTAGTATTAAGGGGCAGAGTGGAGAACTAGCCTCCTCAGGCAGTAGCTGTTTGTCGCTAAATGAAGGCCGGCATTCTTTGGTTTCCCAGGGAGCTGGGTGCCTGCCAGTCCCCTGGCCACTGAGTGCCATTTTATTAAGAACAAAATGGAGCCCCTATGAAAGGAGCCCAGCACTGAGCCTGCACAGGTCTCACTGAGCTGAGCCTCGGCATAAACAAACACCACCTTAAAGAGACAGGCTGGCAGAAAATGAGGGACGGCAGGGCCCCTCAAGAGTCTTCTAAGAGATACAAACTGCTTTGGGATTGGCAGTGGCTGTTATTGATTAGCGAGAATCACCTTACAGAGGTAAGGTGAGGGGGTGAGCTGAAGATTGCAATGATAAACAATCTAGTTCTTCCTTCAAAAACTAACTGAGAAATTATGTTTCACAACCAGTAGACTGCCAGGAAAGATGGTACTTTAAAGGTCTAAAATGTAATATATTTACTGTAATAAATCCAAAAATGACCCCAATGCCTCAATCAGATATTAAGGAAACATGCTAAGTTGAAACACTATCTTTTCTGACAACAATGCTATTGCCAGTATTTTCTCCTTTTGAAATTTCCGTTCCGTGACGGAATTTCTGTCTGTGTTTTGGCCTGTGTGTTGTTATTAACTGCCCAGTCTGACAGCCAGGCCGGGTTGCCAGATATACCTGTAAAAACGTAAACCCAGTGCGCTACAGCTGTAACGTTAGGACAGCCATGAAAGCAGCAAACAAACAATATACAGATATATATATAATTATAATACTTTAAATATTGGAGATGTATTTGAAAGATGGAGACAGCTTAGCCCAAAAGAACGCAGAGTTGGTTAATTTCCTCCTGAACAGGTAAGCATTAGCTTCAGGCTAATTTGTCACGGCTACCAGGTAGGGGCATTTTATGTCATTTCAATATTCGTGTAGCTATACACATTGAATTATATAGCTAGAGTACCCGAGTTGGTTACTCACAAACACAATTGAGACATAGCCAGTAAAGTGATCCTGACTGGTCCTTGCTAACGCCACCATGCCAACCCTGCTAACTGCTAATGTTACCTGAGGACCAGGCAGGCGGGCCACGGCTGTTTACAACGTGTAGCCTGTTCAGCGGCCGTAGCCAACAACGGTGAGTTATTTGAAGCCAAGAGAGGGGGGGCTGTAAATCGGGAAGAGAGGGCCACAGTGTGTTTAGCGATTGTTGCCATAATTCTAAGCCAATAAAGTGTGTATTTCAGTCGGGTGGAAAAGGAAGGCAAGGTAGTGGTATTTTTAGCGGTTCCTATCTTAATTCTTAGCCGAGGAAGTGTGTCTGTCTGGCGTGTGGAGAGGACGGCGAGGTAGTGGGGTTTTAGCGGTTCCTACTGTAATTCTAAGCCGAAAAAGTGTGTCTGTCAGTTGGGTACAGAGCTCCGCGTGATCACAGGCTTTTATGACTGTCAATATAGCCAGCATCTAACGTTAGCTACTCCGCTGTGCTGTGAAGTCATGTCTGGCTATGTGATACAAGCGTCTAGCAACATTGTTGTGGATGCTCCGGTCTCAGCCTGGCAATCTCCGTGAACTTCAAGCCAGAAGAAGGATACATGACAAAGGGTAGATCTCCCCCGTATCGGGAAGTTAGAGGAACACAGCATTACATAGCTTGTTTAGAATGGATCTAAGGTGGCCTTATGTCCAATCCAGAATACACCACCACACCTGACCATCAGGTAGTAAAACAGCTCAATGAGTAGCCTAGAGAGATATATCCTGAAGGTCCACAGAGTGAGAACTGAGCACTGATCTCAGAATGATCCAGAATTATTAGCAGAGTAGCAACAGATCAAAGGCCCAGACAACTTCAAACAGGTATCATCTACTGATGCTTTACTGAACAGAACCTCCAAAAATGGGTGGAGTGTGCTCCAATGGCTCCGGGGGTCAAAGTCTGCGAGTTAGCATGTGAAATGCCTTTGCATAGCCAGTGTGTGAGCCTCTGTTCAGAACGTGAACTTCGAGTCTGGGGAGGAGGGGGCGGGGGAGAGGACTCTCTCCAGTATTTTGAATTTGTACTGCAGCAACTATTTTAAACATTAGCTGTAAGTATTACATATTGCACCTTTAATTTCATTATTTAACTGATAATTATGACTTGCACGCACATACTTACACACATATGCAAACCAAATGGTACAGTACACAGACAGACAGATGTCTTGAGTGAGTGTAAAGCCCAATTATTGGACAGGTGGAGCAGTGGAAGCACAAAGGATGGATGTGTGGTTGTTCAAATGATAAATACATGGATTGAAGGATGGTGGGCAAAAGTAAGGAGTACTGACAGAAACACTGTGGTTTTGGTCTATACGATGGCCTCCTCCACCTCTGTCCCTTTCCATGATACACAGCATATTTCAATGTGAATTTGGACTCACATTTCATTAGAGGAGATATTTATTAGAGATTAGTGTAAACATACATGTGTCGTGCCAAAATGTCACAAATTCACAGTGTAACCAGGAGGGGTCAGTAACACAGAGTGTCTGTTGAAGCTCACTGTCAGTGTGTGTGTGTGTGTGTGTGTGTGTGTGAGAGAGAGAGAGAGAGAGAGAGAGAGAGAGAGAGAGAGGAAAAAAAGAGAGAACCTCTCTGGTTTGTGTATGTGCATGTAAGTGCATGAGAGAGCAGTGTTTTTTCTACAGTATGTGTGCATTGATATGTGTGTGTGTGTGTGTGTGTGTGTGTGTGTGTGTGTGTGTGTGTGTGTGTGTGTGTGTGTGTGTGTGTGTGTGTGTGTAAATATAAGTGTGTTTGATGTCCTGCTCATATTGTATATCATGAAAAGTAATACAAGTAAAAACGTCTTACCCATACTGTATTACAGTACTGATGAATAACAAATGTGTCGGATTATTTTCACTGCATGACAAAAGTTGTGGAAATAATAATTTGAGACATAGTTCAATGTGTGCATCATTGCATTACTGATTTTTGCATAAATGGTACAAGAATTATAAATTGTACAATGATCTATTTATTTATTTATGTAAATAAGAATGCTAACACTTCTATATTTCTTACTGTATCGTTCTTTTCTCATCTTTTATTTATTTATTTTTTACAATGCGAGCGTTTAAAGTAATCTTCAAGACACTGTTATAATAAAGCACAATATAGTGTGATGACAGTCATACTGTTTAAGAAAATAAGAAGGAAACATTTCTCGGAACTATTTGGTTTAGCCAAATGCGTTTAAACAGTTGAAGCTTGAGTTATCTGTATTTTCCATACATTTTTAATCCTAAGAATGAGTGGCAACTATCTACACAAATGTATAATAATTTCCAAGGAAACATGTGTTCCCAAGGATCTGCATATCAGTACTCCCCTTCTCAATCACACACACGCCATCAATACACACACATACACAAACACTCACACACACACAAAGTATGATGGGACCAAAGCCAACATCTGTCTTTGATATTATTTAACTAACCGCTTATTGTGGGAGCCCACCAGCACCACGGATGGCGTCTAGCGCTGTGTGTGTGTTAGTCTACGAGTGCGCTTCGGCGTCCATTCAAACACTTTGGCAAGCCGCTGTTGTGTTGTTACATCCTTCAGGGGTTGAGCTGTGTGTGTGTGTGTGTGTGTGTGTCTGCATTTCTGAGAATGTGACTGCATACCAGTGCGCAATGTGTGTTTCCACAGACATGTGAGAACAGTGTGAGTGTGTGCGGTGGCTATCCCCCTCCATAGTGAAAAGCACAGCCTCAAACCACATCAGAGAGCATGTGGGAGACAGAATGACAAGGCCAGGAACCAGCCAGCGTCTGCCTGCAGCCACACACAGACACGGACACACGCTCACACACTGACACACTGACACACACACCCACACCCACACACACACACACACACACACACACACGTTCAACACCAACCGTCATTACACCACTAGTCCTATCCAGTGGTCACCGTTTAGGCCAAGGATGCGGTCTGCAGCAGAGGGAGATGTTTGTGTTTGCATACTTTCTCACAAACAGACATTGACTGAGCAGAGAGCAAAATAGGCTTTCTACTGTGGATTTGTTTTAGCATTTTGACATGGTGCAACTGTCATTGGTGTGCGGGATAAATGAAAATGAAAATATTTGAATGATTTATTTATGTCCACCTCACTGGGTACAGAAATATAGGGCATACAAGCAATAACTAGCTCTGAAAACAAGATAATTACAGACATGTACACATGCGCAGCATAGCAAGCACAACAACCTGCATTCTGACATGCATGTATGCACGCATTCAGTGTTAATCAATACACAGCCAAAATATGCACACATTCATTTTAATGAACGGACTGACAAACACATATTAGCAGCAAAGAGACGCAGTATGAGTATGATGCATGCTTGCCTTGTTACACACACACACAAACACTCTGCTATTGCCAACGAAAGACCACTTATGCAATTTCTCACGCTGACACAAGCCCACACACACACACACACACAAAACACACACACACACACACACACATACACACAAAGACACAGTGCAAGTGTAGATCATCCATGGGTCAGTGAAAGCTAGAAGCGGTGTTTTTCCTTGCGGTGGACACACACATCAATTTAAAGGAAATTGCTCGCCCCATTATTGGAAAGTGTTACCGGAATGTCAATTAAGGGGGAAGTTTTTAACCTCGCACCACACAAATAAACAGTGCACCCCACTCCCCCTTATTAAAGGCGGTGTCAGCGCAGACAGAGAGTCTGGAGGGGGTAGAGGGGAGGGAAGGAGGGATGGAGGGAGAGAGGGAGGTAGGGATGGAGGAAGGGAGGCCCGGGAAAAGGGAGAAGAGGAGACAGGAGATGTGGTGCTCTTAAAGAAAATGCTTTTGGCCCTCCTTTTGTGCCCGAGGCCCTAGACCCTGAGAACCATTCAAAGCCCGGGCTCTGGCCCCGACTCAGGCCCACTTAAGGTTAACCTCAACAGGCAGGGATCTGTTTGACAGCTGGTTGGATCGTGTAGGTGCAACTGCAGCAGACCAATTAAGGGCAGGTCAGCGGAGGGGAGGGGGGGAAGAGGGGGGCCACGGAGATAGAGGTGGGAGATGGGAGAGTAGGAGGGGAGGGAGGATGGATTGGCAGATGGCAAGAGAAGGACTGGAGCAGAGAGGTGACGGAGTGTGGGAGGAATGATGTGTATAGGGTTGACAGAGGTGAGAGGAAAGATGTAAGGGAGGGAAGAACGGACATGCAGGAAGTAGTATGCAAAGGACAGATGTGATGTTAGAGGTGAAGGGGTAGTAGAGATTGAAAGTGTTTGTTGAGTGTTTGTAGTAAAGCAAATTTGGGGAAAGGAGGAAGAGATAAGAATGCAAGCAAACATGTACAGAAGAATAGCTGACCTATAAAAATATATAATATATAAATATGATGAGAGACAGAGAAACGGACAAATCTAACAGACAGGAATATTAAAGTATGATGGTTACATGTTGCGAACCTATTTCTGAAAAGACAGACAAAGTTCTCTAATGAGCCCCTTAGGCTTAACCGTTCTCTATTCTCCATGACCATTTCAGTGGGCAGCAGAGCATCATGGATTTATACTGGAGCCAGGAGAACGATACATGACAAAGGGTAGATCTCCCCCGTATCGGGAAGTTAGAGGAACACAGCATTACATAGCTTGTTTAGAATGGATCTAAGGTGGCCTTATATCCAATCCAGAATACACCACCACACCTGACCATCAGGTAGTAAAACAGCTCAATGAGTAGCCTAGAGAGATATATCCTGAAGGTCCACAGAGTGAGAATTGAGCACTGATCTCAGAACGATCCAGAATTATTAGCAGAGTAGCAACAGATCAAAGGCCCAGACAACTTCAAACAGGTATCATCTACTGATGCTTTACTGAACAGAACCTCCAAAAATGGGTGGAGTGTGCCCCAAAGGCTCCGGGGGTCTAAGTCTGCGAGTTCATAGGCATGGGAAATGCTTTTGCATAGCCAGTGTGTGAGCCTCTGTTTGGAAAAGGGCTTGCCAAGAGGCCCATCACCATAACAGACCAACAGCTGCTGAGAGGCTGCGTGTCCTGTGTAGTTCACGAGAGCACACACAAGATACAAATGTAGTAGAAGTAATTCCACTGGACCAAATATGTCCTGTGGTGAAGAAGTTGCAATTCTTAGTTGAAACAGTCAACGTGGAGAGGAGAGGAGAGGAGAGGAGAGGAGAGGAGAGGAGAGGGAGAGGAGAGGAGAGGAGAGGAGAGGAGAGGAGAGGAGAGGAGAGGTTTTGGTGTGGTTTTTAAAGTCCACGGAGCATAACACCCCCCCTACAGCCCACAAACGACTCAAATTGTCCATCATCTGGTAGTAGGAATGTTCCACCCTCAATCGGGCCTTAACCAGTCCTTCCAGAACCAGCACTGGCTCTACACTACCAGGAGAGGAGAGGAGAGGGAGAGGAGAGGAGAGGAGAGGAGAGGAGAGGAGAGGAGAGGAGAGGAGAGGAGAGGAGAGAGAGCAGAGGAGAGGATTACTATACATCATCATTAGTGTACTACTGACTCCAGAGTAATCCTCTGCAAAAGCTCCCATGTCAGTAAAAACTGAACCCTCACCCAAATACAGGGAGAAAAGATGCAAAGAGTGGGAAAAGAAAGGAAAAGGGAGGGTGAAGAGAAAGAGTGATGGGGAGCTAGAAAGAGAGACAGATCAGGAGAGGAGCAATTCTGAATCTACATAGTTAATGAACACCATTTCACTAGTTACCAGCGGCAACCAAAGTGGCTGCAGAAAACATTCCCATGCCATTCTTGGTCAGCTTTGAGTGAGCGCGTGCGCGTGCACGTGTGTCAAAGAGAGGACTAGTGGAACAGCCCTTTCAAATGAGTGGTATTTTTCTCCCTGTTTTTACGTAAAATAACCAGACTGTGGTTGTCCTCCTCGACCAGACTCACGTCCATTAAACCAGAGCTACGGCCTTTTAGAAACACAGGGAGAAAGAACAGGAATAGATGGAAAATAGGGGTTAATGAAAGAGAGGTTGATTGAAAATGGTGATGAATTATGTGTGATAGTGTGAGTTGTGTGTACGGTTATTCGAGTATGTGCATGCAAGTGTGTACAAAAAACAACTGTAACCAACCTAACCATAAATACGCCTTTCCTTTCTTTTTGAGTCGAAACCTAGCTTTGTTTCTGACCTACAACTAAGTTTCACCACTGCCGTTAGTGTCCCGAATTAACTTTAGCCACTGATCATCAGTGAAATCAGTTTACATCAAAATTCCATTTTAGTGTGGTTTGTTTATTCACAATAATCATTTTTACAGCATTATTCATCCATTTGTGTTAGAGGCGGGTGCCTGACAGTAAAGATGGAGGGTGAGAGAAGCACTAAAGCTTATGAACCAGACTCAAAGCTGTGACTTCATTACTTTATGGGTCTTTCAGCCTGCTGAGCCACCAGTTCACAGCCCTGACTGTCAAACTGGGGTTCAGCATAGGAATGCTGAGCAAACAAAAACACCACTGTTTTACATTTTCACAAAGTAGCTAAGGGTCTGGCTTCTCTCTCTCTCCTCTTTTTTTTTTTTTTTTACGCTTGCTGCTGTGCATTCCAATAAAAGTCACCATAGATAATGAATGTTAGCGGGCCGTCCGCAGCCAGACTTTGGCTCTGATGGTAGTTATGACTGTCCACTGTGGTGTCTGTGCGTTAGTCATCTCAGTATGAATGAGTCACCGGAGAGAAACCTCAAGCACCACCCAGGTAACAGTTGAGCCACACACACACACACACACACACACACACACACATACACACACACACACACACACACACACACACACACACACACACACACACACAGCACTGAGATGAGCGAGGTGAGGGATTGTAAGGCGGGACATCTATTGGGTGGTGTTGTGCTGCCACCATGTGGCCAGTATAATGATTAACAGAGCATGCCAGAGACAGGCAGCTGCAAAGCATGAAGCATAGAGAATATTATCCGGGGTTTGGAGTTAAACGACAAAAATAAAACGAGTGATCTGTATGCAGAACATATAATCAAGACCCAGGTGACAGATTGTAGGCTGGACCGCCGCTGGTAAGTGAGCCGCTACACTGATATGAATGTGTAACCTTATTATCAAGGCACCTAAATACCATTGGCACACCCCTACCTCTTCTGGGGACTGTGTGGGCGTGTACACCTCCTGATTCTCATGTCTTACACCTGTTAGAGCAGGACAACTTCTACCTTTTCATTACCTTATTTTCATTAGTGCATGTATTTTATCTCAACATGAGCAGATTATTAATCAGCATGAGAGAAAATATGTGTGGGTTCTTTAAAATTAGGTGTGTTGGTCTGTCAATTAGGGCATAACATCTACTATTTTACAGTAATAAGCAGACCGCAGACATCTACCCTAACACATATGGCTGTTTGCGTTACAGCTAGATGATAAAAACCTATAAAACCTGTATGCTATGTAGGGTAAATTGGAGGAGAGCAGGTACACCAGAAAATAAACCGAAACACAAAAACTCATGACAGACGACAGACATCATATAGCAGACAAAGAGTGCCCAAAGGTGGGAATTTAAATAGCAGGTGTTCAGATAGAAAGTGCCAATGTGGCAGACCCATGATACAAGGAGCAGATGTGATGGAAACAGGCACTGCATCAATACTAACAGAACACATTGTTTTCAATCCTCCCCCCAGTCCTTACAGTGGTTGATTTTTCATACAGGCAATTTGGGATTTTAGTTAAGCTGTGTGTGTGTTGCACAAATAAGAATAAGCTACATGTAAATGAGAAAATCCACAGTAAAGCAGAGCTCATCTGCTGTTCTTGGACAGCTAAATCAGCCTTCCACACTGCTAGAAACATGGATACCAACACTGGTAAATATGAGGTCAAAATCCTGTTTTACAAGGGAACGCGTGAAGCTAATTTGCTTGCACTGCAGAAGCTAAATCAGAGCGGTGGTTATATAGTAGTCTTTAGTATAACAATATTACTAATTCATTCTTTTCAAAGAGCAGAGATGGGAAGTAAAAAAGTACAAATACTTTGTTACTGTACTCAAGTAGATTTTTCAGATATTTTTACTTAACTATTTATTTTTGTGCCGACTTTTTACTTTTACTCCTTAGAGTTACCGTTATTATTTTTCGCGTCATCAATACCGAATTCAATCTAATTGGATGGAAATATACGTTGCACTTGACGCACCACAACAAGATGACTCGACAGATTCGGCCACATTCATTCACTGCAAATAATTGCGGCCTGATGGCGGTAATGTTAGCACATAGTAGTAGAAGAAGAAGAAGAAAACAGAGATCCCGGAAATTCGGCAGACAAGCAGCAAGCCATTCCCAGTCATCCCTGGCCTTATCTGAGAGAGATGTTTGAGATAGTAGGCATCAAGAATGACTCCTGGCGAATGTGCTGCATAACTCTAAAAGTATGGGGAACTTCTTAATTAATGTCTGTTTAGTAATTCATATTTAATCCTTTATTTTCTTTCCATAAGCCATATTTGAGCACACACACATGTATACATGTAGATTCCTTCAATGTTAAGGGGAAGATTAAAAAAGAGAAACTGGATCTGTGAATTCTCACAGAATCACAATTTAATTCCTATCTTGCTACTCAGTCAGAATCTTATTAACCTGGAGTCCCAGAGTCACAATAATCATATATGTGATGTTTTAGGCCTATTGGTTGACATCCATTTAAAATGTAGGCAATGGCATATAAAGAGCCTTTTTTCCATGTCGACTGAAGTTTCTCAGCTTGCACTCTAGTAATATTTGTGTAGTCCAGGTAGCTTTGCATAAAAAATGGGTGTCATTCGCAAGGCTACTTTTATACTTTTACTAGAGTAAAGAAGTTAAATCAGTACTTCTACTTTTACCAGAGTATTTTTTAACACAAGTATCTGTACTTCTACTTGAGTACGGGAAGTGAGTACTTTTGCCATCTCTGTCAAAGAGGGAATATCCACGGAAGTAAGATTTGTAGCTGCTATTGGTGATTAAATCAGCACTGAGGCAAGTCAGCAGAGTTATATACATACTGTACTTAGTGAAGTACCTTGGCAGATGTGTGAGTTCATCAAGCTAATGAGGAGTGATTAGCCAAGTGACCACAGGACTATTCAATGCCAAAACAGTTGTTGTTCCACTTCTCATTATCTTTATGGCGACTGGGAAAGAGAGAGTAACTGAATGGGGCAGACACAGAAAAGTGAGAATGAAAATTAGGAAAGACAGACAAAGACAGTAAGGATGATATCTCTGGAAGGAAAACAGCTAGGAGGACTTCCCATCACCATGCCCTCCCCTGACTCCACACGGGCCAGCACATCATCAGGCTAATTACCCCAGTAATGACTGTGCTAATGCTGCAAAGGCCTTGAGGCATCCTGTTTTGATTGAGGCCACTGGAAGTTGGCCAGCTCGAGGGAAAAGTGGAGCTCTCAAACTGCTGCAAGTGCGCCATTCGACATCTGTCATCCCTGGCCTTTCAGTGGATGTGTCCGAGTATGTACTTGTGGGTGTCCAAGAGGTACACACTGTACATTAAACAATGACATTTTCATGATAAACTCAACAGGCCCCCACCCTGGACCCTTAGCTGTCATTATACTGGTGTCTCGCCACCAACAACCACTTCACCTTTTAATGACTGTAATCAGAAAATGAAGTGGCTGTGCACACTGAGGACCTCCACTGCACCTCCCTGCTGTTATCCAACAGCACCACCACAAATACACACTACTCTGTAAGAATATTCATCAGAGTTGTGTTTCCATGTTATCACTACACTTTGAAGTGGTAGTAGTTCACAATTAAATCACGTATGCATTCAGGCAAGAAAATATTGTAGAAAGAATTTATTATCATTAGAATTATCATTCAAAAACATTTATAATTCTACAGTCTTTTAGTCCATACGCTATCAATTTTAGATTATTGGTAATAACTGGTAATTTCATTTCAACTAACATACTTAACTCAGAACGGCCTCTTTAACTTCTATTCAAGCACAAGCTGAGTTAAGGCTCCATCATGTTCTTGTATCAATATGGAATCAAAAACCTTCCTGTATTCTGAAAATGTGGCTTGTCCAACCAATGCTGCAGAGCATATACACCCCATTCTGCTTATCCAGTTTATCCAGCTCTAAACCACTTTTAGCTCAATGTGTTGGTCAGTATGGCTCTGGTCTAACATCCACTCCCCTCTGACAAGCCCACTAATTCCGACTATACGTTATCTGCCCAGCATCCAAGAGAAGGAAACCAATATAAATGGATGGCAGCAGTAAACAGAGAACCAATTTTGTAGGTTAGTGGACTAAACCCAATCTATCATATCCCTTTCAGTCACTCAGGTTAGCTACCTACCTTCAGCTTAACACTGAAACAGACAATGATTGATTGATTGATTGATTGATTGATTTATTAGACAGTAACAGAAATAAATGCATAACAAGATGCCAACACAGTGACATTGTACATTTATCAGAACTGTCGAGGATAACACAAGAAAGTTACAAACTTATTTCCATTGTGGTCCTACTTTGTCTAACTCTATCTTTTTTTTCTTTTAAAGATTATGTTTTGGGCTTTTCCACCTTTCATTTTTGACAGAATAGCTAGGTGAGAAAAGGGGGAAGACATGCAGGAAATTATCACAGGTCGGATTCGAACCCTGGACCTTTGCGTCGAGGCATAACCCTCTCAGTATATGTGTGTGTGTCACAAAACTGGTTGAAACAGATGGTAAATAAACAACTTATCTGCTGTCGAACACAGTTGAGGGGACACGATAGATTCTGTATTTTTGGATTTCAGAATCACAGAAGGTACTTTGTGAGCAGATTGTCAGTCTGGGTGGAAAGCAGTTGCTTTGCTGAAGCCTTATTGCTACTCATGGAAGTCTCGGAATAGGTCTCCGCAGTCCCTACCTCAGGTGAATTCTTTCTGATAGAGAGGCAAATGTGCTGGTTTAAAAACAGATCCGGTGGTAAGAACTGACAGTTCTGTATCACTTTTCATTCTTTTTATTGAAACCTTGACAATGCCTTTTGAATTACAGTGTATGATATCTGTATTTACGCAAGATGTTCTGGCCTCTTTGTTCATGTGTGTGATGTGCATGCTTATGAATGATTATGTGTGAGCACACTCTGTGCCTGATTCCTGACAGCAGATTTCAAACAGAGACTTAACCACAGGGAACAGTGACATATCTCTTAAACCAATCCAGAAGACCCGGAGCTCCTTTGACAACAAAGCAACATGCTGAATATCATTCGCCTCATTGGACAAACTGGGTACCACTGAGCTTCCTGGTAGTACGGTATAAAGAGGCCTGCATGGGTGTAAGTGTACGTATCTTATGTACATGATCTGTTTGAAATTCATCTTGTGTGTTTCCTGTGGGTTTCCGGTAAATCAGGAACATGAGACAAACAACTATTTGCATTCCCTGGTTTATGAGAAACAAATTGAAGAAACACTGACTCCCCTTGTTTCATTTAGTACAGACACTTTGTGAGTCATCTCGCAAACAGAGAGTGAGTCAGATTGAAGTGCTGCAAATCAGCACGAACAAAGCATTATAGTTACAGCCGTTCAATCAAAAAGGAATGATACGGTCTGTGAATACGTGGTTACTCATCTGCGTTTGCACACACACACACAGACACATTCATACATAAATAAAACTCGCACACACATAAATATTTACAGAGGTAAACAGATTTCCACGTAGTTAATGGCACTTGGAAACTCATATAGAATACATCCAAAATGATTAAACTGCATTATGTCAAGATATTAGCTCATGATCGATGAAAACAATCAACTGGCAATGTATTTTGATCATTCATCTGAGGCACATCGCCTCAGAAAAAGCTCCCTGTCTTTTTTCAAATGGATACCTCCTTCAGGTATAATTTGTCATCATCTCAAGATGCTTCCAGAAGCATCAAGGTGACTTCAGATCCATGCCCAGATGCCAAACCAATACTGCAGAGCAGTGTGAGGAATGAGGTGTGACTCGACTTTATCAGACGACGAACTGCGGCTATTCCGCAGGCAGCATTGTTTACAGTGTCACAACAGGAGGAGGTACTGGCTGGATATATAGTGCCTCGCTAAATTACATACGCCCTGAACTTTTCGACCTTTTGCACACATTTCAGGCCTCAAACATAAAGATATAAAACTGTAATTTTTGTGAAGAATCAACAACAAGTGGGACACAATCATGAAGTGGAACGAAATTTATTGGATATTTCAAACCTTTTAAACAAATAAAAACTGAAATATTGGCTGCAAAATTATTCAGCCCCTTAAGTTAATACTTTGTAGCGCCACCTTTTGCTGCGATTACAGCTGTAAATTGCTGGGGTATGTCTCTATCAGTTTTGCACATCGAGGACTGACATTTTTGCCCATTCCTCCTTGCAAAACAGCTCGAGCTCAGTGAGGTTGGATGGAGAGCGTTTGTGAACAGCAGTTTTCAGTTCTTTCCATAGATTCTCGATTGGATTCAGGTCTGGACTTTGACTTGGCCATTCTAACACCTGGATATGTTTATTTGTGAACCATTCCATTGTAGATTTTGCTTTATGTTTTGGATCATTGTCTTGTTGGAAGACAAATCTCCGTCCCAGTCTCAGGTCTTTTGCAGACTCCATCAGGTTTTCTTCCAGAATGGTACTGTATTTGGCTCCATCCATCTTCCCATCAATTTTAACCATCTTCCCTGTCCCTGCTGAAGAAAAGCGGGCCCAAACCATGATGCTGCCACCACCATGTTTGACAGTGGGGATGGTGTGTTCAGGGTGATGAGCTGTTGTTGCTTTTACGCCAAACATAACGTTTTGCATTGTTTCCAAAAAGTTCGATTTTGGTTTCATCTGACCACAGCACCTTCTTCCACATGTTTGGTGTGTCTCCCAGGTGGCTTTTGGCAAACTTTAAACGACACTTTTATGGATATCTTTAAGAAATGGCTTTCTTCTTGCCACTCTTCCATAAAGGCCAGATTTGTGCAGTATACGACTGATTGTTGTCCATGGACAGAGTCTCCCACCTCACTTAGATCTCTGCAGCCCAGAGATGCCTTGCGCATTCTATTCATGTATGAGTATAGATTTCTAATTTGTATGGTATATCATCAATAACGCTTGTGCTCCTTGGGTGTTAAAGTGATTTTTTATCCAAATCTTTAAACTTCCAACTATCTCGGACCTCTTTTTTTGTTTCATTTCTCTTGCCTCTATAAGAATGCATTTATAGAGACTTGATACACACTATTTATCATCATTAGACATTGATATCAGACATTTAGTTTGCTCAGAAGTAATATTACCCACTTTTTAGTTTTTTTTGTTAAAAAGTTTGAAATACCAATAATTGTCCACTTCATATGACCACTGTTGTTGATTCTTCACAAAAATTACATTTATTTTTATTTTGAGGTGAAATGTAAAGGTGAAACGTTCAAGGGCGAATACTTGCAAGGCACTGTATACCTGATAAGTCACATATACACACACTGTACGTACACACAGACAGGCCGACACAAAAACAATGCTATCCAGTCTTACAGAGATTTTTTGTCTATGTAGGAGTAGCTGTGTCATCAAGTGGAGTGTCATTTATTTTCATTTCGCTAGATAAAGCAGTTCCATATCCTACAAATGCCATTAATGCTTTAGAGCAAGAGAGGTGTGAGCTTCAACACAGTAGATGTGTGTTAAGAGGAAAAGACTTGAGACGAGATGATACTGTTACGGTAGATAAAACTCAACGGCAATGTTTCTTTCCAGAAACCATGACCTGGTTAAAAAGATAACTCACAGACCTGGCTGTGAGCAGTTTCATGTAGGAACTATTTTACCTACCTACCAACCGTATCACCGCGCAGAAGAAAGCATACTCATGGATGCGTCTAACTGTAGCTAAGCAATACTGCTAGCTCACCTGAGCTAACATTACAGCTCAGCCGAGGAGGAGGAGGCTGTCGCCCGTGAATATGCTTCCTTCTGCACAGTGATACGGTTAGGCAGGTGTAGTTCAGTAAAAAGAAAATAGTTCCTACATTAAACTGCTCACAAGCAGGTCTGTGGATCTATACGTCTAGTTCCATTATATCCCAGAGAAGGCAGACATCTCTACGCCCAATATGTCCTGCGCTACTTGCACCAAAACAATCTAAATTGATTAAGAGCACTACAGGTAAGAGAAAAAATATGTATTTTTGATTTTAGGGCAAACGGTCACTTTAACATTGCAGTGGGTTAAGCTGCAGTTGTTTTTGTCACCGTAATTTTCATTAAGCAAGTGATGCCTCGAAGATGGTACAAGTCACGAGCAACAATGTGCTACTCTGAATGTATTCTCATGCATTCATAACCAACTCAGAGCATTTGTACAGAGAAAAAAAGAGAAAAGAGACGTACGTTCTAAAACAGAAAGAAGGCAGGCAGCATAAATTACATTCAACATAAAAAGAAAACACCTCTACTGTGGAAAAAAACAGTGTGTCTTTCTCCCTAAGTTTAAAAAGTGACACTTGTCTCTGATAGGTGGAGATGAAATGAAAGAAGGTGCTGTTAACGCGAAGAAACCTGAATACTGCTGCCTTATATAACCTGTCTTTCTAAAGACCTGTTAATATGTTTTAATGTCTGTGTCTGTTTTCCATCTTGCTGGCAAAATTGCAGTCCCCGGGGACCTGCACAAAAAGGGATGTTGAATAAAAGCATCCACCAAATGTTTCACATTGTGTAAGAGTGTAAACCGTTGGAAATGATCCTGTTATATATCACAGCACAGGAATAATGCTTTTCTAATACTGCCTCTAATGCTGTGTGCTATTAGAAGACAAAATTGCGTGACGTCTCACCCCAAAACACATGTGGCAGGTCATCAGGTCCAGTGCTGTCCCCATTGCACCAACAGAAGTGTGATAAAAGTGTATATAATACGCTTTTCTTTCCTTTCTTTTTCAGCTCAGTGGAGGATCTCCAGGTCTCGCCCACAAAGTGCTGCAACTCCAACTAGGCCCACAAGATATGTCAAAAACAATGTGATGATGAATGAAAAGTCCTTTCGAGCTCTGACACAGGAATTCCAATTAAAATCCAGGCGATTCTTTCAACTACTTGTGTCTATAAACTGCTTCTCAAAAACGTTTCCCTCAGCAGTGCAACATCTCCTTTCCAGACACATTTTAGACAGCATGCATCCACATCCAGAAATATCCTAAAACAAATTCTCCCACCAGACTATCCCCTACCTATGCTGGTATCCTTTTGCACCTGTGACACTGGAGAATCAATTACAAAGTCCAGGCTGGTAATGAGGTCTCCAGTTACCTGATCCAGTGACCAAGGAACAATATAGAGGTCTTTAATCTTTAATGCAAATTCACCAAGCCTGCTGTCCATGCCTGGCATCACTGCCTCCAAAAGATCCAATGACTAAGTGTAATGAAATTATAACAAAATATACAGTATACAAAAATTTTCAAATTTGAGATCAAATCTCACAACTAGACAACTAGGTTAGGGCCCAGGAGTTTTAGAAGCTGTCAACTTTGGGTTGCCAAAGTTGACAGCTTGAGTGACGATATTTTAATTGTTGAGACTTCATAATTGGAGTAATAATAGGCATGTGTAATTATACCCTTTGTTTCATGGATATTAATGATAATTTGACTGATTTATTAAAATATCTTAAAGATAAGAGGGGGTAAGAGAGATTGTAAGAGAAGAACAGACAGATGTGAGGTACAGAGAGACAGTGTCATGCTGTCTTCATTTGAAAGCTGCTGTAAATGTCGATGGCACATTCTTGCAGCGAGTAAAGGCGCTGACACACCAACCCGATTATCGGCCGTCGGACAGTTTGGCGAGGTCGGCGACTCGAGTCTGTTCGGTGTGTTCCGTGCAGTCGTCAGTCGGAGGAGCCGTCGGCCTTCAAAATGAAGGCCGTGGGCAGTCGGACTCAATGACCAATCTGATTGGTGGAGTGCTAGCCCTTGACTAGCGAATCAGTGCACGAGAAAACCGGAGTTGACAACGCCAGTATCTTCTTATTAGTGGCCATCGTATTTTCTTCCGTTCAGCGAGTAATGACAACGATCCTTCTTGACTACCATCAACACTCTCTGATGAAAACAATGACTGACGACAGCTTGCTCTGTGTTTACTAGGTCTAGAGAGATGTTCCGTCATTTCCGGTTTTCATTTTTTGGGAGACAATACTGATTAGCGCCGCCTGTTGTTATGGAGACGTATTACGCCTCGCACATGCGCAGAACGTACGCTCAAGTCGGCATCGCTTCGGTGTGTTCCGAGGCACTTTTTTGACCTCGTCTTTTCTGCCGATGGTCAGCCGTCGGGTTGGTGTGTCAGAGCCTTAAGAAAACTTAAGCCATGTTCTACTAAATGACCATATGTACTGTAGCAACCTCTGAAGGATCCCCTTCAATCCACCCATCACTTGTGCCACTGTGTGGTCTGTGTAATGTTATGTGCCTGCGTGGGTGTATGTGTAACCATGTGTCAGAAGCAATTCGCTTCTTGATGATTTGTCTGAGCCAAACTCGTACCTCCTTTGAGTGGGGGGAAAAAAATAGAAACAAGTGGTCAGACTTACAAACTTTCTCTTCAGTTTGCCCTTGCTGCCACGGGTCGGCTTGCCCTCGACTGCAGTCGCAGCGCTGTAGTCCGAGCCCATGTCCAGGTGGTCATCTGCTGAGACGCTCTTGCGGAGGTAGGCAGCTCGCGCCCGGAAGTGGGAAAAGGGCGACTGGGAGCGAGGGCGGGCCTCGGTGCACCCACCGTGCTCAGGCTCATCTTCGCCCTCCATGTCATCCTCCAAACGCCACAGCTCCCCTGGAGGACAGCATATGGGAGGAAGAAGGACAAATGGTGAGATTAGGGAACCGTAGGGAAGGAAACAATGAGAAGAAAGAAAAAGGAAAGAGAACGGTTGTACACTAACATAAAATATTTCCTGAATGGAATTACGCTTCCTTTTAAGGTGGAATATTTTACACCCAGACATTATTCTCAGCCTGACTCCTTAACAACTTCAATATAATTACATACGCTCGAGAGACAATGGCGTTTTTCTCCAGCTCTGACGTGATTTGATGGCTGAGCTTCCACAGTCACACAACAGAGATGGATGTGTGCTGTCTGAAAGCAGCTCCGCTGCACTTATCACAGCCGACTTCCATCGCTCTGCATTTGATGTTCGGCAGGCACCCTGTCAGCGTCCAACGACTGACTAACAGCACTTACTGGTCTTTCAGTTACTTACCTGATGCATGCTGGGTAAGCTACAGAAACTCTGTCCATCACGGAGAGAGACATTGACAAGTAATTTCCAGTGAATATTTTTAGACCATAAATATTGAAGTATGCCCACATATAATTCTAGTAAAAAAATGTAAATTAAGCCCAGTGGAATGTAACTGTAGAAAACATGAATCAATTAAAAAAAGTTCTGTAAATGACAAAAATAAACCATCAACATAAACCTAAAGCGATGGCATGGTGCTGCAAATGTCACAAGCAATCGGAAACTTCCTGCTCAGAAGCATTGCTAACACTGTAAGCTGAACAACGGCAATGTTTTAAGCTAGCTAAGTTGCTAACATTAGCTAACAGATAAAGCAGCATTGCAACATGTTTTTCCTGAAACTTCACCAGTAAGTAACACTGGTTTCATAAATTAAATTTGTGTATGTTGCAGACATTGAATAAGTGAGTGCTTTTCTCACATTCTATATTTATTGTTAGGAGTTAGCTAGCATTAGCGTCTGTAAGCAAATGTGCACCAGACTAATCCTCAGTCTGCATCTTCTGATGATGTAACTTACAGTCAGTGGACACGTCAGCTGAAGTAAAGGATCCGTCAATAAAAAGCTTTTTCTTTTTTTGTCGTTTCATTTACTGTATTATTTTCCTCCTCACGTTTTGGGGTTTACAATCACGGTTTGGATATGTAATTTACAGAATTTATTTATTTATTGACATGTACATTCCACTGTGCTTAATTTGAAGCCATATTTTTTACGTAATTTAGAAAAATAATGTAAACAAAGTATTAACAACATTGCAAGTAAGCTACGCTTGTTTTGTTTTTTTATAGTTGGATCATAGGTTAGTTAACATAGACCAACAAATACAAAAATATGTTGTAGTTTCAGACGAGGTGTCAAGCCAGCAAAGGATTTTAGAGCCTAACCCACCAAGTGTTAGGAGTGACTATCCAAGGTTTTGTCTAACTTGTGTACTAAGACTTGTATAAGAGAAATGTATATTAAGCCTTAGAATTGCCTAGTAATGACATCCTTCATTTAAAAATTTCAACAGCAGGTCTTTTTGTAAGTGAATGATCTTCAGAGTGTGAAATATTACAGTATCAGTTCCACTGTCTGAGCAGCAGCCCAAATGCATTTGCACCCAAATAAATAACACTACAACAAAATGACCAGGGAGCAAATGCAAGTGTGTCACTAATATGGAATGTTGCTTAAATCCATGAATGAAGTGTAGCTGGTATTAAACAACTTCAATTTAAAAAAAAAGAAAGTTTCATCAGCACCACTGGAGAGATTAAGAGAGAAGAGAGAGAGAGAGAGAGAGAGCGGTAGGTAGATGGATGCAGCATCGTGGTCGATGACAGTGGTTGCTAGGCAACAAGGGGCCATGTGAGCGTGTCTCTCTCAATTTGATATTTGCAACAGAGCAGCAGTAGGGCAAGGGAAAACAGACAGAGGGTCAGACACAGACAGACAGTCAGACTCAGACAGACAAAGTGAGGACGTACAATGGAAGCACTTGGGCCAAATAACACAATCACAAGGAATGCAATTGACTCAAGGATCATTAGAAGTAGTAATAGTAAAGATGTAGTGCTTTAGAGCAGCGATGGCTGGAGTTGTGCTCTTCTACCAAAGGGGGGTTTGAAGACACATCATTCTCATAGCTCAAACATGAGAGATGTTGGGACAGTGGAAGGTAAAGAGAGATGGCCGGATGGAGAGAGAGAGAGAGAGAGAGAGAAAAAATAAATAAAAATAAATAAAGTTTTGTTTTCTTTTACTTTTATTTATTCATTTGAACCACTGCATGCTCAAAGAAATGCCTAATATTTAGTGAATTTAAACAAAAAGCAAATTTGTCCTCAGGTTTTTGGCACTTACAGACAAAAATGTTGAGTTTCCCATAATATTTGGATTATAATAATATAATATTCCCACTTGCTCTTGTTGTTTTGATATAGAAGCTGTCTGGAAGATTCACTTTTAGGTTGCTTCATTTGATCATTTATGTTGATGTTTATCTATGGCCACAATTCATTTTAGGGCTGCATGGTGGCTGTGGGGTTAGCACTAGAAGAAGGTTCTGAGTGACTGTGTTGTTTATTACATTGTGGAAAACTTTTCATTATTTTATTAAGTTCCTTTTCTCTGATGATTGCAGTTTCTTTTCTGTCTTTGTAAAGTCACACATTTCTTTTCTCTCAAAAGCTGTGCGTTTTCAGGAAGTGGAGTTCTGAGGGCGTGCGAGTTTCTCTTGTATTAAACATCACATGTAAGCATGATTATAAAGCAGCATTTTCTCTTATTCCAACACATGAAATGTAACAATTGTCATCCATCTGGTGGTGGTGGGGAGCTTTGATCAAGTCGACTTGAGCGATACCAATCTGCAGTGACAGTCCGCTGTTGACTGTACGTGTCTGTCAGTGCATGTGAATGAGGAGAAGGTTGTGTAAGGATGTTTGATGTAACAGCTCTTGGCTTGCTGACGGTCTGTCCATGGCTCGGATGGTGTGAAAGGGTCGGAAAGAAGATTAGTTTACAAATGACCCACTTTGTAAAAGTGTGAAAGCTGCTAGAAGCAGAACCATCTGATGTTTCCTTATCCACTGAGAAATTATGAATGTATAAAAACTGTATGTAGGTCACTTTTGAAGCAGTTTAAAAGCAAGCTCTAGCATAGGTTTCATATACTTAGGAAATGTTCAGAGTCTATTTCTTTTAAACATTGTGTTCATTCAGTGTTTTTATGGAAAAGCTCCTTTGTCATCTTTATGAATCAAAGCACTATATACCAAGACCTACTGTAGGGTTTCCTTTCACATAAAATATTCACCACCTGTAAATGTTTTCACATTTAAAGGTGCTGTAGGTAGGATTGCGAAGATCCAGGACTTAGCCAAAACATTTGAACATCGACAACTTCTCAGTCCGTCCCCCCTTTCCGCTAAAGCACAATACGGTCTCCTAAGCCCCTCCCCCCACAAGGGAGAATGAATGTGTGTGCATGAGCTGAGATTGACGCGGGTTAGACACACCAGGGAGCAGTAGATTTCAGTAGAAATCACACTACACTAGTTTTATAAGGCTTACCTACTGCACCTTTAAACTAAAAACCTCATTCATCTATAAGATAAAAGCTATCTCTGTCAGCAGGCTACAGCTTCAGGATTCTCCATGACAGTTTTTCCTCTCAGGTGAAGGAATTTATAAGCAAGAGGGAGAGAAAAAAGAGAAAGGATATATCTTTCTTCCACACGCTCCCACAGAGGCAGCTAGCTGCTCTGTGCTCTCCATCAGGTGAAGGAAATATCAAAGGAGCAAAGTTTGTGGAAGTTTGAAAGGAAAAGCAAACTGGATATGTTTGACATATATGACTCAAGTTTAAGCTTTAGTGGCCTCTAAAGGCACACACATTAGGTCAGAGAAACACCCTCCCTGAAAACAACAGTGCTGGTAAGAGCAAGACATTGATCTTAGCTAGCCACTTACGGGACTATTGCTATGAAGACACAAAGTGATTGTTGGTAAATGAATAAGACTATGCTGCTAAAGCTAAATGGTCATTTCACAATGGAAAAAGAAATGTTTTAAGCGACAATACCATAATTGTGTCAAGTGCATTTGGGGGAGATATGGGAGAGAACTTTGTCAAAATTGGACTAGAGATTTGTTTGAGATATTATGTGAACGAAGGGATAAATGAACAAACCGAGAAGATGAAAGAATCACACAGATAATAACTTCCCTGGTGCTGTTTTGGTAAACACAGTTGTCAGCTGCCATTTTATCTTTACCTGCAGGTGGCAGAGTGCAGGCCTTTGGGTGGCTGGCAGCAGGGGGCAGGTTCTTCCTGCGAGGAGGACTCCCACCAATGAGATCAGAGTGATGGACCCTGGAGATTGTAGGAGACTGGGGGATGCTGGGGAGAGTACGGGACTTAGCCAGTATGGGTCGCTGCAGCTTCCTTTCCAGTGACCTGGTTGGACAGCATAAAAAAAGTCAATTACGTGGAGCGTGTTTCCAGTGATTATCACAATAACAGCTGATAAGCATATCTATGAAAGCTACCCCCCAACACTGGAAGCAGATTAAGGAATCTTTTAATGGTCAGTATGAATAGGAGGAATGATCACCTGTTTCAGTGTTCATACAGCATCTGTTTAAAGACTGTTAACCTGTGACCTTTAAGCTATTATTGTGCAATACAATACCAGCACATGTATACACACTTAGACACATACTGGCGCACGCATGCACGCACACACACACACACACACACACACACACACACACACACACACACACACACACACACACACACACACATTGCTGCACAGATCAATTGTGACATTATTTCCACTTCAGCATAATCAAGGTGGAGGCCATTTGGAACACAACCAATTGAAACTGCCTTCTTTTAGAGCGTTTGATACCACACACTCTCCCACACCGATCAATAGCCAAAATCACAAGATCGGCTTAATAGCCAATTGGTGACAAACCACAACACGGTCAAAAGTCCGCATATATCAATAATAAGATGTGAGCTGGTTTTGTATGTCAATATATTTTAAAAGAAGACACAGATGGCTGTTATTTCACCATTGCTGTACAAATAGAAGCAACACCCCTTGTTTGACTGCAGTGTCCCGTCACAGCCATACCTTGTTGTTTCTCTTTTATCAGAAGAAAATACATTTTAGGCAAGTAACTAACACAAAAGACTGTTTCCTTTCCTAGATTGCCAGTATTACACTACAACAGATGTGAATAATATTACATATGATCAGCCCTAAAATCTTTGTGTCTCATGTATAATAGAACAGCGGCAAGACCTGGCAATACAACAAGTCTCTGCAGCGAATCCCCCTCCAATGCCAGCTCTGACCAGCCTAATGTGATCCAATTCAATGAAACGTGGACAGCATTACAGACACCCGAGTCAGCCTGGCAGAAGTAAAGGATGTCTGCATGACCTCCAGACTGAGTCTTGCGTGACAAGTTTGGGTACAAAACAACGGAAATCTTTCAATGACATGCGAGCTGAGTTCCCCCTGGCTGATGTATCCTGTCGTTTTCAGTGAGATGGAGTGAGATTTGAAAGTAGTGGGCTGATATTACCATATGAGATTTATTTGTCTCATTTTGATTTTGACACAAAAATCAGTGGCAGATTAGGACACTGTATGTAAACAAAGTCATTTAAGCTGTTAATATACTAACAGAACAGTGAGTGTGATTATAGTAGTATATGTATGTGCTTGCCTGAGTGGATTTTCTAATTGCTCAATCTTCACATCTTCCTGTTTGCTTCATCATAATTGATCACCCCAACAACTGCCTTTATTTTCCACAACCATGCATGCTTTGCTTTCATTTTAAAATAAATGAGCTTTTTTTGCCGAGAGTTAGATGGGAAGATTGATATCTCTGTCATGTCTGTCCATTAAATATGAAGCTGGAGCTGGGAGCTTATTAGCTTAGCTTAGCATTAAGAGTAAAAACAGGGGGAGATAGTTAGCCTGGCTCTGTCCAAAGGTAACAAACTATGCTCACCAGCACCTCTAAAGCTAAATAATAAACATGCTCTATCTTGTAGTACAAGTTGTAGTTTTAATTACGCTGGACTACTGCTATAGAGGTGACTTCCTGGAGTCTCTGCTGGTTGCCTGGCAACTTCACATTGATGACATGACTTCAGTTTTCCCCCTGTTTACAGGCTTTATGCAAAGCTAAGCTAACTGTCTCCTGGACATAACCTTATATTTAACAGATCATTTAAGCTGTTATGCAATATAAAACCATGATTATATATAAATGTCTCATATGTCACCAAAGTGGCCATTATACTGGCAACTGTGGCTCAAAATATGATCAACATTAGCTGATGTAAGACAATTATATTAGCCTGAGATCAGATCTAATCCATGAAATGCTTGATTTAACAGTAGAAGATTATCAATCAGTAATTAAGGACAAAATTAAATGCTGCAGCATCATTCAGTGGCATATGCACTGCACATTAAATGGCAGCCTCAGCCTCCTTATAGCCATGATTAACATCGTTTTACAGACCAGTGCCATTGAGTAAAAACTGTTTGTGTGAAACACACTTTGATTCCCTTGGATGTCTGGCTCAGGATGTATTTTCAGGCTTGAGGCTATTTATCACTTGGGAGCTATCAGGTAAACCCACAGTCAGCTCTAAGTCAGCACATCTGCTAGCTCGACAAGTATAATAATGACATCTGGCCGCTTTCAGCTAGTAAACTACTCCCCTGATAGAGGAGGTGGGTGTTGCAGTTGTGAATATTTGACCTGGGATCAGAGAATCCCTGGATGAGTTTCAAAGCAGAGACGTGGAGGACCCAGGATGGTCTGATGATGAATACTGCTCTTGTATTGCTGAATATCAGAGGAAGAGCTTGTAGCGACAGTATGCAGGCCTGCGCACACACACACACACACACACACACACACACACACACACACACACTTTGATGGTAATAGAAACAGACAGATCTCTCACTCCTCAGAAATCCATACTGACTTGCATGAAAAAGCATTTGCCTGAAGCGCACAAACACACACACACACACACACACACACACACACACACACACACACACACACAAAACTTCTCACAGTTGGCACAAGATGAAATAACTCAGGGTCCACCGCTTAACACATGCACACACGTAACCACACACATGCACAAACACAGTTGTTGGCCTCCCACCAGCACATCATGATGGTGATAACGCACTGGGCTGAACAGCCGGCCCAGGCCACTCTAACAATTTGGGCCTCACACATCCTACAAACCTGTTGCTAAGCGACTCTGTCTACAAAAACAGGAGGAGAGGAGAGGAGAAAAGAGAGGAGAGAGAGAAAGAGAGAGAGAGAAAAGAGAAAAGAGAAGAGAGAAGAGAGGAGAGGAGAGAGAAAAAGAAAAGAGGAGAGGAGAGAAAAAAAAGAGTTTGCTTCCAAGCAGCAATGTGAATTTTCAAAAAAAACTATGTCTTGCCCTGAGTTGTGTGGATCACAACTTTTTTTGTTGCCAAATTTAGTATCTCGGGTGCTGCAGTTATGGGAGACAACTCACTTTCTTTTGTGGAGTCTGTGTGTGCAACAGCGGAAAAATATGACAGGAGAAATAGCAAAAGAATTCTAGGATGATGGCGTATATACGTTCAAATACTTGCCAAAACAGGATGTTTATTTGAAAAAGCCCACATGCCAGCAAACCACAAACACATTCTGCACATGCGTTTGAGCACTCCTCCTTTGGCTCTTTGGTTTCCCCCCCTCCATCTCTTTCTCTTTCTCAGCTAATGCTGTACAATGGTGAATGCAGCTGCTGTAGTGAAAACTAGCCGTGGTGCTGAATCAACTTGGAAACACACACACACACACACACACACACACACACACACACACACACACACACACACACACACACACACACACACACACACACACACACACACACACACACACACACACACACACACACACATTCTAAAACCAATCCTAAACATTCTGCTACTGTTACAGTGTTCCATTTCTTAATGTGATGTTCTTTTAAAGCCAGTTAAATAGCACATAGTTATTCATTCATAAGCCAAACTTACTACTTGGTAGCAAGCCATCCATTACAAGTCCTTTTCAGTATTATTGTGCTCTCACTGTGTTTGAATGCAGATGTGTGTTTTGGGGCTGATGTGTTGTATTGACTTGAATTTTTTTACATGTGTTCTCATCTCTCTTTTGACACTTTTTTATGTCTTACTAATCTTTTTTCCCACACTTTCATTCACTGGCTGTAATACAGATAAAACCAACCCATGATAGCAGCATGTATGTATCTAAGTGCTGAGTAGGTAAGACTTGGATAAGGCTCGGGAGGTCGGGATAAGCAGGACTGACCCTAGGAGGCAAAAGGGTATGGATGGATTTACCTCTGTTTTTAGCGTTCAGTGTAGAGTGCTGATCGGGCCGCATTTTTCTGTCCGAGCCCGGCCCGCGTCCGACAGAGCAGTAACCGAGCCCGACCCGAGCCCGACAGGCATTAAAATATTTATGTCCGAGCCCGACCCGAGCCCGACACATCTCATTTTTTTCTCATACTAATGACACATGTACGTTTGTTTGTGTGGAAAGCCCACTTTTATTACTGTAGGAAGGCATTCGGGAATGTCAACAGATGAGCGCACATTAATAAGCTGTTTAATTTAAAATGTCCAATGTGTTAACCTTTCCTGATTGCTTCGTTTCCGACCGTGGTCAGAAAACCAGGGGAGACTCGTTAACTCTAGGGCTGACATTATAAAATGAATAACGCCGCGGTTAAAATCCCGTTTCTGGTGAGCAAATGAATGAACTTGGCTTTCAGTCTGGGGTTTATTTCGTCGGGTCCCGTCGGGCTCGGGTCGGGTATCCTCACTCTAGTTGAGTGATTCAGTAGACATTGGTCAGTGGAGTCACTGGAGACTGAATGAAGCAGCTTTGAGCTTAGTGACAGTCAAGAGCAAAGGCCATGCTTCGTAGACTTATCCCTCTACGTTACAGTAGATGGACCTTAACTTGTTTTATCACAGACTCATACATCATCACTCATCACCCATCATCGACTGACTGACTTGTCACCATTCATTATGGCTGTATACCAGAGAGGACACAGTGAGTGCCTACCTTTTGGCAAAAAAAAAAAGTGCTAAAACTACAGAATGTCTCTTTTCGAAGTAAATTTGCAGGGAACTTAATAAAACGTGAATTTGAACGCCCAATCGGGAGAAATTCCACATTAGAATCATCACAGCAAATCTGAAAGACCTAAAAGGATGTTCATATGTGAAAAGATAAGCACAGCTGGGCTGCTGAAAGCAAAGTTATGGAAAAGCATGACGTCTTATGAAGCTGTGAAAAAATAATGGCAATTCCAAGTTGACATAATTACTAGTATTTCTATAGCATTTAAGGTGGAATTGTGTGGTTTTATTGCAAAAAAAAAAACTGTGAAGGTTAATACTGGCTAAAGTTCTAATTAAAAGGTTACAAATATATCTCAGTGTAATCTGCCATGACAGGAAATTTGAGGGCTTTGAAGCCAATGGGGGCAGAAGTACTGTACAGTGTGAGCTCTTGGCAAATCTAAATTTAGAGCAAGGTCATTAATTAGTCTCAGTAGAAAGTGGCAGTTGACATGGGGCTCGACAATACTGTTGAATGTTAGAATATATAAGGTTTCTTCCTGCTCCTATTCAGTCAGAAAACAGAAGGAGGCAGAGCTCAGCTGTCCTGGTCCCACATCAACAAACAGATCTGTCGCAACTCTGAAGGCCCCCAAACCCCTCCGGCTCCTTCTCGATGGATGTCAGAGTACAGAGAGAGCAGGCATGAGAGAAAAAGAGCCGATATAGAGAGAAAGAGAATGATAAAAAAAGATGGGAAGAGATGGACGGGCGTGGGAAGGGGGTGGCTTGTGAGAAAGAGACAGTGAGTGGGAGAGACAGAGACAAAGAGACTGTGGGGATGAGAGAGATGCTGGATTTGTGATGGCAGGTATACTGAGAGATTTCTTTTTTTGTATCACATGTCCACCCACGTTAACACTTATGCTGTAAAGTGAATGATATGCGATTTGATGGGCATTATTTCAAAGTCTAGTAGTGGCAGTGTTTCACATTAGCACTCTGATTTGTACTTTTATCCTGGTTATGTAATTTAACATCACCTCACAAGCTATTTAATAGGATTCCTGTTCAAGCTTAGAGCTTTCTTTTTAGAAGGACAGAAAAAGAGAAACACAGGACTCCAAAGTTTAGCAAATGACATGCTCTTTCTGAATTTAAGACGCTAATAGCAGCGCTGTGAAACAACGCAACAAGTTGTTAGAACTCGGCAAAGCCACGAAAATGAAGTTTTAAGGGTGTGAACAGCTTCTGTGTGACACACAATTAACTGGGTATACACAGTGAAAGGGACATTAGACGCTGTCTCCTTGCACAGTCCTACTCAGAGGTGACTGTGATTTAAAAAAATGGAGGTAGAAGATTAATCACGTTGTCACACACACACACTTGAGAAGTCATTTCGAGTGGCGGTAGAGGTGATCGTGGACGTGCAGCATTAAGATTGTCTGGGAAACACCTGGATGCTAAATCTGTCAATCTGCCCTTGAGCAAGGCAATTACAGAACCCCCTACATTCCCTGCTGGAGTCTCTCACTAATCAACAGTAAAGAGTTGTGATTGTCACTGGGAAGCTCCCAGTGACAATGTATCCTGTTTCTCCTTCTCATCTACATCACATGCAGCGTTTCGACTTTATCCTCTCCGTCTCTATAGAAGAGCCTCATTATTTAGTGGTGCGTCATTTGGAAGAATCCATAGTAGCCAGCACCATGCCTGACAGCACACCACTACTGCACCTCTACACTTATGTAACATAATGGCTGCTCAAGCATGCATACATACACACACATGTTTACATGCGCACACACACGCACACATACACAAACACCTACTGTATATGCGTGTAGACACATGGATGTAGATTGACTTTTATTTTAAACAATGCTAACTTCCTCTAATACATGTTATTTATGTTATATTCACATCAATAATATCTAATGAGTAAAACATTCAATTGGGTCTAAAACACTGAGATACAGTGTGTGTGATGTACAAAGAGGAACAATACCATAATCTTCTGAAGACACAGCATGTAAACAAGCCCATTTTGTTGCACAAAGAAAATCACATAGGGACGTGACAATGTATGTTTACAGCCACAGAGACAACGTGTGCCATGCCCCCATGTAGCCTGGCATACCTGTGCACAGAGACAGACGCACACAGACATACACACAGGTTACCTGGCCTCTGCCACAGTGCAGCAGTAACTGCCACTGCGCTGCGTGCTCCTGCCCACCCGCAGCTCCTCTTGAGACTTACGGCGATTAAAGTAGTCTGTGAGTTTCCCAAAACTCGCCATCTTTTCCTCTCTTGGCTCACCTCCACCTCCCTCTCCCCTTCTGCCTTCTTTCCGTTTTGATCGGCAGAAAAAAAAATTCTGTTTCTGGTTCTATTCTGCAAAGCTCTCCTCGTCACAGGACTTCCCGGCTTGTCTGCCTTCTTCTGCTTCTATACTTGGGTTGGGCGGCGCGGTATCAGCCGCAGGTCCGAGTCTCCCCGCGCTCTCTCATCCTCTCGTGCATGGCTCTTAATGTGCAGAACGAGCCAAACCCCACTCTGCCTTTCTCTGCCTCTCTCCTCTTTCGATCGCTTGCTACGACGCGCGGAGCTCATACACTGACTCTCTGGAGATAGTAACGTTTGTAACTGCAGGAGCACTGCCCCCTCACTGGAGAGCAAACAAGAAGGAGAGAGAAAATGAGAGATAGAGAGAGAGAGAGAGAGAGAGAGAGAGAGAGAGAGAGAGAGAGAGAGAGAGATGGTAGCTCACCGATGGTCTTCTTGTGTGCTGGAGAAGAGCTGGTGGGAGAATATGAGCTGCTATGATGCTTGTATCTAAGCCAACCCCCCTCTTTCTCTTTCTATGTCTCTCTCCGTTTTTTTTAGCGCGTATTGTCTATGTCGCGCTTGAATTCTTTCACACGACCATTAGGGCATTTGGTGAGCACACACACAGACCTACGATCAAAGCGGGAGAGCAGGTGGTAATGATTGAGCTTTGTGTGTATCACTCTGTCTGGCTCTCCATCTCTCTCTTCTGTTCCTCCCTCCTCTCTTTCTCTCTCTCTCTCTCTCTCTCTCTCTCTCTCACACACACACACACACACACACATTCCACCTGAAGTGTACCTGCTCCACTCCAAAACTACCTCTGCTTGTTTGTCTGGGTGTTTACTTGTGTCTACGTGTGTGGTGTACAAGGTAGCTCTATTTAACTCCAATTTCATCAATAATGGAAAACAAGCAGAGAGGTTTGGCCAGATTGACCGGACGGTGCTCCCTGTGTGTGTGTCTGAAATCCATTCAGAATATAAAAAGGATGGGAGGCAGCAAAGGAAGAGAAGAAGAAGGGAAGTATACAAGGAAAGGAGGTATTGAGGGAGGGCTCGTTAGGAAGTGTGTGTGTGTGTGTGTGTGTGTGTGTGTAGCGTACGGGCGTGCGTGTGTGTGTGTGTGGCTTCCTCCCACACATCCAGACACCATACATACAGGCATTCCTGTCTCTTTGCTGTCTCGTTCTCACTGTGTTTTTTTTGTTGTTGTTTTTTTTTAGAATAGGTGTCTTCTTCTCTCTCTTTCTGCTTTCACTGTCTAGGCTAAATCTCTTGGGTGCATCCTCCATTTACCTCTTCATCCCTTCTAGCTGTCTGCTCCTCCTTTCACCCGTCTCCCTCCACATGCCTCCCTTTTCTTTACCTCTCATCCTCCCTCTCTCCCCATGCTCTCTCCTTCCTCCCCCTCTATACTCACTCACACTTGCAACAGGCTCTCTAAAGCAGCCAGGACCCACACTTCAAGAAATATTATAATCCTCCCACTGCAGTGTTCATCTTATTTTTACCATTCTTATAATCATTGACAATAAAATACAGCTTTGGGGAAAGTATCCAGGTTGGGTGGCACCATGACCAGAACTAATCTGAGACACTGCTGGAATGATCATGTACAATAACTGGTCAGCTCACATCTACTTCCTCATAAGGAGTAGCCAGGTTCACTCAGATCAGCGGCAATCAAAGTTGCTACAATCCCACTAAATAGATATGCTACACTATAATACACCAATAAATACAGTATATGCAATTTTAGCAGCTCAATGGTGTTTTTTTGCCCCCAGCTGCTCCTTCCAGGTAGCGACAGCTGCCTTCAAGGCACCTAACCCTAACCTTAACCTTAACCATAACCATAACCAGTGCCTCCCAACGGCGCCTTCCAGGCAGCGCTGTCTGGAAGGCGCCGTTGGGGGCAAAAAACACTGATAAACATTTTAGCATGAGTGGAATGGAAGTCTGTGATCATCACACAACTTGTTCCTGCTCAAATGATGTATTCGTGAGCCTCGCCACGAGGGCTGCAACTAAAAATTATTTTCATTATTGGTTAATCTGCAGATTACTTTCAGTATTAAGGGTTTGGTCTGCTAAACATCAGAAACAGTTTTAAAAAAACGGCATCACAATTTTCTTCAGGTGTCTTTTTAAAAAAAGTCTAAAATCCAAAGTTATTCACACATTAACATAATGTAAGACACAACAAAACTGTACAATCTCCCATTTGAGAAGCTGGAACCATCTAATGTTTGACACTTTTGCTTGGAAAATGACTTAAATGAATAAGCAATTATCAAAATAGATGCTAATTAGTAGTTTCCAATTGGCAGCTGCCCACTGCAGTAATGATCAGATACTGTGAAGATGGGGAAACAATGAAATAATAATAATAAATAAAGAATAATTCTCTACTATTAATAGAATAATTTGAAGCAATGCCTGTAAAGGAATGTGTCAGTGTGTAACTGTGTGTGTGTGTGTGTGTGTGTGTGTGTGTGTGTGTTTCTGCGCCTGTTGGCTCTGCTGAGATCCCACGCTGCAGTTAACGTTGTGTGAAAGGTGTGGGCTCGGCGAGATTTGCAGATTCCTGCGCTAAAGAGTTCAGCTTATCGATCCGCCTCTGCCGTCTTTCTCCTTCTCGATCAAAATTCTCTTCAGTCCCTCCCTCTCTGTCATGATTTGCACCACCCCTCCCCCGACCACCTACTGATCTGAGAAGCAGGATGGTCTGACTATATTGCCCAGAAAGGGATAGATAGATAGATAGATAGATAGATAGATAGATAGATAGATAGATAGATAGATAGATAGATAGATAGATAGATAGATAGATAGATAGATAGATGGATAGATAGATAGATATTTTATTCATCCCGAGGGAAATTGTGGGCATCCAATAGCTTAGACAACCATAACACAACAAACACACATACACACACATATCTCACATACATAAAAATCACTCAAAGAAATGTGAGAGTTAACAATTTGTGAAGTGATTACAAAGGTCTGGCACGGACTGACCATGTGATGCAATGACCATGACAAGGTGCTATGGTAGAGTGTGTGCCATGGTGGTAGTGCAGAAGCATGTTGAGTCCCTGGGAAGAAAGAGCAGGTAGAGAGAGACAGAGAATACCAAAGAAACAGAGATAGAAAAATTAGGTGAGCACAGAGTGTAATATTTATGACTCTTAAAGCCTCTGCAGTCCTCATCCTTGCTGACACCATTTGACTCTGCAGTGTTACAGCCGGTGAATACACATTTGCAAAACAGATAATATGCACGCACGTCCTTTGCTGCTGCACAGGAATACAGAAAGCATCAACAGCACCCCAGGTTTTCCTTTTTCTTCAACAATATGGGGAACATAATCTAAATGCTTGAGATAGCTGTTTTGTCTACAACACTGCTGTTACCTATAACTGCAATAGAGGCAGTGAAAGGCAGATAGAAAGATATACTCCATACACCTAGGACAAAATCAGCCTGTGTTTATGAATTAAAATACTACTTGAATATTCCTACTCCCGGCTGATGAATGAGGCTGTCTGTTTTGAATAGCTGGGGAGATAGAGAGACAGAAAGAAGGAAGAGTTGGGAGACAGAGACAGCTGGAGTTCAGAAGATTGAGGAAGACACAATGAAAGTGAGAGAGAGTGAATCTTGACCAAAAAAAGGATACGGCAGCAATGAAGCGAACAGCTCTGAGGGGAATTTACCACCACAGGGAGGAAGAGCTGAGCTCAAACTACCGATAGCTCGGGCTTCTTTTTGCCTTTAGACTGCATTTGGCTCTAAAATAGTGTTGGCTGCTGAATAAATCATGTAGTGCTATTTTTCAAGGGCTATTTGCATTCAAACACAAAGACATCCTCACTTTGGCAACATCCACTTGGGAACACAATACATGAGCGGCTTGAGAAATGTTCAGATTTTCAGAAACTGTGCTTCTAAACAAGTCGTCAGGGCTTCAGTACTATATAAATGTAGAAAGAGCCGCTACAGTCATTCCCTGGCTGCAACGACAGTGCAGACACTTAGAGAGCGCAGTTGCAGAAGCTCTGGAAATGCTGACCAATCAGAGCAGACTGTGCAATTTCCACAAGTGGGGCTTAAAGACAGGCGCTAAAAGGGAGTGTTTCAGAAAAAAGGGTGAATACAGTAGCCTGACGAGCCAGACACACATCAAGATGTTGGGTCTGGGAACTCACCATTGGCAGGGCTCAATCTGAGGGGCGGGATAAACGGTTGTCTTTCAAATTCCCTCTGCACGCAATAGGATAGCACTACAACCAACCAGAGCAACGCTAGTTGATAGATTAAACTTTTGCCATATCCGGTCGGCAAAACTCCGAACACATCTTCCTTTTTTAAGAATGATGTCAGTGCCGTTCTTTGTTCTTTTCTCAAAGAAAAGTTTAACTCCAAGTCTCTAGAGTCGCGGCCAAAGCCGATTCAAAAGTCCGCTGTCCGCCAGCAGCAGCAGCCATCGTCTTGGTTTCCAAGTAGCAGGGAATTCAACGCGGAACCGTCGCAACTCTCCCGTCCTTACGTTAAGCCCGCCCACCGACTCTATACACGATGTGATTGGCCTGACTAGAGTTTGGTTTTTCCAGCTCGCAAGCCAACAGAGAGTTGCTAGACTGACCCTGGCTGAAAATTACATTTGCTGCCGCTAGGGTGCATCTACATTTCTAGGCTATGAATACAGGGATATTCAGACAGTATGAGAAAAATAATGTTGTTTTTTTTTACATTAAAGCATGTAAACATGTTCTAGTAGAAACCCCAAATACAATTATGAACCTAAAAATTACCATAATATCGGACCTTTAATGTAAATGCTGAAAGATTCAATCATGATTAATATTTAAATAAATAACTATTCATGACTTATTTATTAAGTCAGCTGTCAAACAGTGTGAGGTAGCTCATTCCATTCAGGTTTTAGACCAGCAGGGTATTGCAACAGGAATTAGATTTTTATCAACACAGAGGTGAGGCAGGACAACATGAAACTGTTATCAGACACATTTGAGTTACTTTGTACATTTTTTCTCCACAATTTAGTTATTGTGTTTTCCCCATGTGTGCAACAATCCCTGTCTTTCCTGACACCTCTGTTGCCCCCTTCTTTACACATGGCACCAGCAGTTTTTTGTGTTTTTTCGAGCAGACAGGAGTGTCAAAGAACTGGAGTTTCTAGTGCAGAACGTGATGCTTTACCAGCATTCAACACACAGACCCTGCCAGGGTACTGCTGAACTGGGTCCCTCTGGTGGTGGGCAAGTGTTTTATACGTTTGCCCCTGTCGGCCACCGTAGTTTTACGTTTGCACAACACAAACATCATCTGAGTAGTTTTACATTTGTGTCGGACTGGACAGAGAAGCCAATAGAAACAGTGTCACCATTAAAGCACTGATGAGTTTTACACTGTAAAATGTCCAGTATAACTTGGGGACATTTGTGTAAATAATCAAGTCTAGGGGATCTTTATCAAAACTGTTTGCTTATGTCATGCGTTTGTGTAAAAAAAAAAAAAAAAACTTAAATATCAATATTGGTATTATAGCTGGGCAATATATCGATATTATATTGATATCTTGATATGAGACTAGATATCGTCTTAGATTTTAGATGTCGTAATATCGTAATATGGCATAAGTGTTGTCTTTTCCTGGTTTTAAAGGCTGCATTACAGTAAAGTGATGTCATTTTCTGAACTTACCAGACTGTTGTAACTGTTCTATTATATGCCTTTACCCACTTAGTCATTATATCCACATTACTGATGATTATTTATCAAAAATCTCATTGTGTAAATATTTTGTGAAAGCACCAATAGTCAACACTACTAATATCGTTGCGGTATCGATATCGAGGTATTTGGTCAAAAATATCGTGTATAATATATGATTTTCTCCATATCGCCCAGCCCTAATTGGTATTATCCTCAAAAATCCTGTATCTGTCGGGCTATTACGTGCACATGGAGCATTCCTGCAATGAGTGTAAAATCAATATTGACACTGAAGAGTGACAATAACTATTCACTGCAGACACCTTGATACATCATTCCTCTCCAGCTCATTTGACAAGATAGAAAAACAGGCAGCCATGAAGAAAGTGAGAGACAGCTTAAGAAAGGTCTTCCTTTAATTACTGTGGCAGCAGCCTTCCCTACTGCGATTAGTCAGACAGGACCACACACACGCACACAAAATCTAAGTTATCCACAGTAAAAGGAACACCATCATTTTGGAGCACACCGGAAGAATCTTTAACATCCTGATGGAATGATAATCACCCTTTTTAGAATCAGAAACACACACTCACATACACGACACGCTGAGGATGAGCCCTGCCACAGTCTTTATGAGTCATTAGTAAAGGGCCCGGCAAAGCAGCCTTAAGATTATCTCCATCTCTCTCTGCAGTGTCGGGGCCTTGACGTCCCTGCTTCTGCATCTTTTGTATTAGCAAAGAGGAAACTTCAGAGACATACAATCTGTCTCAGTCATACAGTTTGCCATTCACATACATTTTTATGTGTGCACATAATACACAAGAGAGGCATCACTTTTGAAAGCTAGTGCAGCATCAGCCTGACAATAGTCTGGCATTGTCAGACCTTCCTCCACAGAGCTGCGGAGGAGGGTCTGACTAGTCCATACAGCATTCCGGGATGGGAGAAAAAGGTGCTCTGGTTTATTGGCATTTCTTTAAACCAATCACAATCGGGCGCCCGGATAGCTCAGTTGGTAGAGCGGGCGCCCATACATAGAGATTTACTCCTTGACGCAGAGGGCCCAGGTTCGACTCCGACCGGCGGCCCTTTGCTGCATGTCATTCCCCCTCTCTCTCCCCTTTCGTGTCTTCAGCTGTCCTGTCAAATAAAGGCCTAGAAATGCCACAAAAAAAACCCAAAACAATCGCAATTGTCTTTGGCAGTGGAAAGCGCCGAGCGGAACCATGGTGCCGCTGCAAAGTAGACTCGGGAAGGAACTTGATGGTGGAACGTGTGTACTTAAAGATTGTTTTAGTCGTGCAACAGAAAACTCAGAGTGGACAGATAGTCTAGCTAGCTGTCTGGATTTACCCAGCAGAGATCTGAGGAGCAGTTAACCATAGTCCTCATTAGGGTTTATAGTAAAATTACAACACAAAGAATGCGGAAGGTAGCGGACATCCGAAGACGGACATCCGAAAAGAGTGGCATCCGGCAGAATTTCAGGCAGATCGAGAGCAATCCCGGATGTGGAACGTCATGGATATAGACTAGCCTGACAACAACTGTATTATACAGAGACAATGTTAGAAATCCTCTTTGCATTTGAGCACTGATTCGGAGTGCTTTCTGATTTTCATTCAGTACTTCTAAATGATAAACAAAAGGTTGTAAAAGTAATCATGTCGGTTAACCATGTCGTCATGCACTTACGTTACTTTGTCTTCTCTTAAAGTCAAAGTTAAGCAACATTTCTTGTCAACTGTAAATAATGTTGTGTTTTGGAAAACAATAATCTTCAGAATAATAAGCCTTTTACACAGCTCAGAAAGACACAGCTGAAATGGATTAACAATCCATGGTACTGTGCCACTATTGGTACACCCTCATACAGCACACACATCGTTGATGTTATTAGTTGCGCCTGCACTTCTCCTGCACCGATGAGCCAAAACAGCCAAAAGTCAAACTCAGAAAATGGCAATTACATCCACTTTGAACTCTTGAAGATCCCAAGAAGAACTTAATGTAATTCCTCATGCGATATGTCTCCTTTTCAGCTTTTAGTGGAATAAAGCACAAGCACACATTGCCGTACATATGTCACCATACTCAGAGCTGAATATTTCAGAGCTATATCAGAGCTTTTAACAATCGTGATTGACCATCTCTGAGCCCATGTCTGTGAAAGCCCGTCTTACTCTGGCTCACAGGAACGATTTTTTTGTTTAAAGGTGTGGGCACAGACAAATGTGCATACACATTCCCAGGAAGGAAAGGCTCTGAATAATGTTAGGGATGATTCTCATCCAGCATCTCCCCGCTTTAAGCAGATGCCCTCAGGGAGGTGGTACAGCTTTGTTTTTCATGTGAGAGGTTCAAAAGAAGAACATTCCCTGAAGCTGTTCGACTCTTGAGCAGTGAACCTTTGGCCCTTTATGTACATGTTTTTAGCTTGTTGTCTTCTCTGTATTTATATATAGGGCATTTTGTGTATTTTCAATCGTCTGTCCATATTGGTCTCACCTGTTTGTTCCGGTGTATGTTGCACTTTGAGCTCACACGTTCCTCAAAACCTTTGTTGTAATGGCAACAATGTAAACTCAGCTCAAAATTTGCCTGTATTTTTAATAGAGCACCACTAGCGCACAGACACAAACACACAGGCAAGCTTTGCACACACACACACACACACACACACACACACACACACACACACACACACACACACACACACACACACACACACACACACACACACAGCACAGCACAGCACAGCACAGTGAAATGCCATTAATAAACCTCAGAGAGGAAAATGGAAATGCTCTGCCTGGAGGACTTGGAACAAAATGTCTGTTTTTCTCTTTCTCTATCTCTCTTCCTCTCTCTATAACTACATCTTGTCCTACCGGTCTATCCATCTCCTCCTCCCTCACTCTATAACCTAACCTCTATCACCTTGCCCCTCCCAGTCTGCATAATGCCAGTCAGACATACTGCGATCTAGAGAGCTTCTGGTCCTGAGGGCTGGACTGAATACTGTAAAAGATGAAGAAATATAAGTATTGGCTGCTGACTTCTAACTTCTTCTTAACTCCTTTCACCTCCCAAAAAAAGCTTTGGCCTCTAAAATTGCTCATGAGGTATCACTTCTAGGGTGCAAGGTAAAACTGTTGCTTGACGTTAAAACCATACTGATCCGGGTCCGATCACAGAGATCAGAAGGTAAGATTGACAAACCCTACATTTAAAAAAGTGGAGTCCAATATTTTGTTAACTGTAGCTCTATGTAAACAGACGCATATTCCTTCCCCAAAATACAGACCTCTCTCTTATTTCTCTCCCTTTCAATCAAGCGACTGACACTCACACAGCCGTTAAATATGTTCACTGCTGCTTTTGTTTTTCTCTCACATAAACATCTCAGAAGATAATTTTACCATACTCCAGTAAGACACACACACACACACACACACACACACACACACACACACACACCTAGTCTGTTTTGATGGAGGCCCACCACTGATTCTGTTTTTGCTCCAGCCGACCGCCCTCCGTGATTCATTATGCGGCAGTTCAGTTAGATTTGAACTGCGCCGTGTGTCACTCCTCATTTTCATCTTTGTCTGAAGAGTGATTAAGCTGCCGCTGCTGTATGTATTTCTGCGTGCATGCGTGTATATGTGGAGGCGGAGTGTTACGACGTGAAATAAGTGCTCCTCCAGTCGTGGTCGCAACGCACAACACAATCAGAATCTCTTTTGGGTGTGTCTTGTAACAAAGCTCCGATTCCTCTGACGCTAGTGACACACACACACACACACACACTAAAAACACCAAACCAAAAGATACAATAACAACAAAGAGATAACAGGAAAACACAATGACAATAAAAAAGGATCAGTGATGTGTTAGTCCGTAGGCACATGTGAGTGTTTGTAGAAGTTTTCGACAGTGTGCTGAGATCATGTCTATCTGCAGACACAGACATGAGACCTTCCAGCTATGCTGTTCGCACAGTCTTGGAGAATCAGTCACACACACACACAGACACACACAGACACACACACACACACACACACACATCCACTCAGCATGAAAGCATAGTGATGAACGTAACACAAATAGGCACCTCAAGGACTGAATTGTGACATGGATCAAACAAACAGGCCAGCTAGAGCAAAAACAACTGGTCTGACGTCAGTATCATGAGGCCAAACAAATCCTAAACCTGTGGCTTGACAAGGAAGCTTTAGTGTTCTCTCAGGCAGCTACTTGTGTTCATTTCACACTGAGCCTGTGTATTTGGCAGGACTACATGAGGGGTGTGTAGAAGTGTAGAGTTTTATGTTATACTATACCCTGGGTAAAGGGGGAGAAGTCATTGTTATAAAGCTAAAATGGTGATTTGGGTAAAAACGTTGCAGTGTGTAGGTCATAGACAGTAAAATGAATGGACAAAGCGACGCCGTAGACTTGCAACAGAGACCAGTGAAGGGCATTAGAAGCACTTTTCCGGTGATGGCTCAGCGTTACTGCGCAGCCTCCAACTGAGCTTGCCGACGTATATGTGACGTGAGCAACCTGTCTGATAAGTTGGAAGTCTTCTAGTAGCTGTGCCAAGAGAAATCTCAATCATTCCCAATCTTGCAGAGATGGAGAGCGTAGGTATATGTAAGGAGATAACATAGGCACAGGCTAATTATTGCTAACTAACATGCTAGTTAACATTAGTAATTAAACTAAACAGAAAAAAAAAAAAAAAAAGCAAGTATTAAAAAAAATAATTTATTAAAGGGGGGAAAAAAAAAAGGGGGTTTTTTAAAAAAAAATTAAATTTTTTTTAAAAAAACGTCTACTGACCATGACGTGAGGTACAAGGTGATAGAGCTTTTTATACATTCTCGTGTTTCTTTAGAAATAAACATTGGACAAATAGAGTCTTTAAGATGTAAAGTTATTCGCTGTCAAAGTGACGCCAAAATGAATGGTCAATGGAATGCTAATGGCGGGTGATGGCTTATTAGCATCAAAATGGCTCCATAGTAGGTATGCTTTGTGGAGGCTGGCTTACCCCCTTGGTGTAGGTACACGAAGGAGCCAGTGAAAGCTGGAGCACCCATGAATCAGCTTTAAAAGAAAACGATCCATACAAACTGCGGCAGTGGCAGCAACTTGTTTGTGCACATCCTGCATTCTCTCAGCCCGACAGCTCAGCCCCAAATGAGCAATTAGGGCCTTTCTGCTTACCTGCTCACCACAACAGATAGTATTCACTCAGCTTGTCAGAGTGAAGATCAAGAATAAACATATTATCTCTACTCCTCAAGTCATACACTTCTTATCTATTTACTCACACAACGTGAGTAAAAGCCACAAGAGACCTAATGATATTTGTGACAAGCGTTATGGGACATCTTACTCACAAGCCGGCAGCCCAAATGAGATTTACAGTCTTTTTCTTTACGTACTTTACATTACTTCACTTTTCATCCCCTTTCATCCACTTCCGGTGACCCCTGTATATAACACTTGGGGTTTTGAAGAGTCTGATTTCCAGGGAATAGTGTTTTTTTTTTTTTTTAACATCAGCCCTTCTGCCGCTGGTTTCCTTGAAATACTATGTAAAATCCCCTAATACAACGTGGCCATTACCTTTTCAAATAGCGTGGACCTCAATTTCCCTGCACTGATTCCTTCATAGGCTGTGTGAATAGATCTAAAGTGGGAGCCCCTGATCAGATTTCTGCCAGTTTAACCTTGACGCAAGTAATTCAATCCCTTGAAAAAGGAACTGGTCAATTTGCTCTGGACAGCTGTTCCAGACAAACGATTCTGATGCGAGCAGAGACAAAGAGGGACATCAATGAGCTATTAAAAGCTTCCACTGCTGCGCGACGGCCATCTCATTTATTTGTTGCCCAAGGCGGCGATATATAAACCTTGGACGGAGCCCTGAAGACGGACTGCATGTCAGTGTAAAAGACTCATCGAGGTAAAGGTTTGGCTGCTACTTCAGTATTCAATGCAGAATGACCCTAACCATGATCACACAACAGCTCCATCCGTCACATGAAATCCAGCACTGCTGAAATCCCTGACAGCATGATGATGATGACACTTTTATTGTCTCCAAGGGAACATGAATCATCTACTACAGGCTATCATTTTGCACACATTTCAGAATCCAACTCCAAAACACAATAACAGCTTAAGAAAACGTTTCAACTCCTCCATAGTTTATTCAAATGTCTGACCAAACTTAAGTCATCAGCTTGTCATAAAAATAAAATGACTTGTGGTCAATTTCATTCAATTTTGTAGTCAATGTTGTAAAACCTTCCCAACAATAGTGAATCTTTTTCAGATTTGTTTCTCCATTTGTGACGACAGTAATCGGAGTTATAAAATATCTTCTCTTGAAAATATGTCATTCACTATCCCATTTTTGGTTGATTTTTTATGCTGAGGATGTTTTTTTGCTTTGGTATACCACTCAAATGTAGTGGGCTTTTTACAAAGAGATGCATTCTTGGAAAACATGCACGGAAAGGGAAATTCCCCTGAGGAATGTTAGAGCCATATTTAACTGTGCTTAAATGTCAATCTCTAAAGCAGTGGTATGGTATCCCATAGGAATAACTGATTTTGGATACGTGCATTTCTTTACGTAACCAGTGGGATATTTGTCAAGAGAAACAGGGGGAAATGATGAGGTTTCTAGAGGCCCACTTCTACAAAGCTGTCACCACACACCTGCGTTAAACTGTCACAACATGACAGGTTGTGTCATGGGATATTAAACAGTACAATCTAATATTGAGCCACACACTTCAGGAACATCTTTCTGATTTCATATATGCAAGTTCCATTTTGTGTGCGTTTGACTATTACAAGAAACACATCAGCAGATAAGCCTCTTAGGAGTTCAAAACTGATGGAGACAGAGGAAATGTGAAAAGATGTTATAAGGGAATTAAAATGAAGTGGCATTATCGCCCACTCTCCCAAACTTAAATTTCTGTTAATACAACTTGAGTTAATTTATCAACCGGCATCTTCAATCAAGTAACAAACATCCATCCTTAAAAAAAAAATATCAGTTTACAGAAAGAGTGGAAATATGATGATAGTCAACAACAAATTCACATGAAGATAATAATATAATATCATTTACTGTGTGAACTCAACCTTTCGTGTTAGAAACTAATGGTGATGTCTCCCTCTAGTGGCTGAATGCCCACCACTCTGAACCCAGTTTATTACAAACATCAGAACCGTCCTCATCATTATGCTTGGCTATCTAATCGAGGCAGAGTCAACAGAACAGTCATTTGAATGTCAAACAATTACTGGTTCTGCTTTTCGGTTCTTATCTGAAAAAGACTGAAAAACCTATTACAATTGTGTTTATTAGTATACTGTAAATAATTTTGTGTGTGTGTGTGTGTGTGTGTGTGTGTGTGTGTGTGTGTGTGTGTGTGTGTGTGTGTGTGTGTGTGTGTGTGTGTGTGTGTGTGTGTGTGCGCGCGCCGCACACACACACACACACACACCACGATGAACATCAACATGCTGTGACTCCAACAGAGTTTGGTAACAACAGGGAGGTGTGTGCTCATGTGCACACATGCACCATGTGCACAACTGTGTGGGTGCACTGCCCTTGCTTGGAGGTGCATTTATAGCCCCTTTTCCTGTTGCGATGACTCAACAGTGAGTCACAGGCCCGGGTGAAGAGCAGAGTTGCGCAAGCCAGCGGCAGGTCGGTAACTTTAGCTAGGCATATTGGCAAAGGAGCCAGGGGGTGTTGGATAATGAGGAGGGTGAATCAACAACCACTGATGCGTCAATGTCAATGTGAGACACGAGGGGGGCCAGTACTGATATACTGTAAATGAATGGTTTCACTTGACAGGTTGGGGTGAGTAGGAGGGAAAGCATGCACCCCTTCCTAGGCACAGACACAGGTATGAATTATACATGTTGCATCTACCCGCGCCGGTGAGAGATAGGTAGTGAAATGACAAGGAGAGTGTGATTCACACAAATATACTTGAATGAACAGTCTCACACACACAGACAGCCAGCACTTACTGTACTGTGTGTGCACACACACCTCAGAGACACAATGCCAATCCGGTTTCTGCTATCTGCAGAATAGGCTGAAAAGAAGGGGAAAAGACATGCAAATAGAGCCAAGAAGATACAACTCCCCATGGCTCTTATCGCACTCTGCTCAGCCACAGCAGCACTGAGAAACAAAGAGGGGAAGGGATGTATTTGCAAAGGAGCCTACTATTTGGGGAAAGAAGAAAACCAGGTTTTCGAGGAGAATAACGCATAATAGTTTGAGATAGTTAGATATCTAGATAGATATCTAGCTAGATAGATAGATAGATAGGTAGATAGATAGATAGATAGATAGATAGATAGATAGATAGATAGATAGATAGATAGATAGATAGATAGATAGATAGATAGATAGATAGATAGATAGATAGGAATGATGTCAAAATGTATCTATCAAGTCTAGCACTGTTGATAAGAAACGTTCCCTCACAAAGGAGGACTGGAGGTATGTAGGGTTAGATAAATCAAGTCCCCATCCCCCAAAAGTGTGAGCTTGCCTGCACAAAGACAGTTTGGTTATCGCTCCTCTGTGGCATTATTCCCAGGCTTTTTTCATTTTTTTCTGTTAGCTCACTGCTTCAAAGGTAGACATGGAGTAAAAAATGTGTGTTTATGTATAATTGCGTGATTTTTGTTAGTCTGATTTGTGCGTGCAAATTCATGATTACATATGGGTTTCTTTGTATTCCCTGTCCTCCCTGCTTCACTGTGACTCTATGAGTGTGCATCCAGAAACTCCATTCTTCAAATCAAAAAGGCAACTTTTTGCATAGTGGATGATGATGAGCTCTGTTTTTGCTAAAAAATAGTAAATATCAGGCTCCCAAAATGCCCAGACACGTTGGGCGGTAAACCACCTTCAAGCACCTCATCAACCTGTCCTACTAAAACAGGGAGAGACAAGTCAGAGAAACACACAGCGTGTGTTTAGATGTCACCAGCTGCCAAAAGAGGTGTCCATAAAGAACAGTGTGACTGAGCTTGTTTTCAATTTCTGTCAAGATGTTGTATTTCAAACAGACAGTCAGTCAGTCAGTCGTATCTTCATGCTTCCTTTTAAATGTCCTCACCTCAGCTTGTGCAAACACTTAATTACAAACCTTCAAGCTAGTGCTGTTAAATCAGTGTTTTAAAAGGTTCTGCCTTCCAAATGGCTTTTAGAAAACGCATGGCTTTGAATATATATATATATATATATATATATATATATATATATATATATATACAGTTTAAACTACTAGTTAGAAGGGCATGTAGTGTCTGCAATCTGCTGATGGCTGATGGCTGAAATGCTTCTCCAGTCACAATGCTCACAACACAAGTTTGGGCAACAACAGTTCCAGGAAGCCCCAAAATAGAGACAGGAAGTACATTTAGTAAACACAATAAAAACATGTTAACATACTGTGTAAAACCCACTTTTCAAATAAGACTAATTAAGAAGCTCTCTTACTCAATGAGTTGCTCCATTCCAGCACCCCTGGGCTCCAGCGTCTCCCCAGGTTTGACTCGGTAATCCTCCTCTCACAAGTGAGACTCCTGGCTTTCACCTGATAAACATACACATACGTATATACATGTTAGCCGGCAGCAGCGCGCATACACCTAGAAGTATGTGAAAGAGAGAGAAATGATGAATGAGCAGATGGGGTATGCTTCTCTTTCACTCATTCATCCAAATCATCACTCATTTTAGAACCGGAGGTCTCATTGATGTTTCTGGAAACATACAGGACATGCAATCACTCAAACCATAGCCTTGTCTTTTGTCTGTGCCTCTACATCTGTCAGCCTCTCTCTCTGTCTCTTTAAGGGCCTCGGTAGGCCTCTCAGATCTTAAGGTGTTGAGTTTCAAAGTTGTCTTCATACTGTGTGATTTATGATGGAAACAGAGATAGCCTTGGTTTGACTGCTGTCTTGGACTTTCCTGTATGTATTTAAAATTACTATTCAGGATCCCTCCACTTAGGGATCTAAAGAATTTGAAGATGCAAATAAAAGTGGTCAGGATCATCAATTTCTCTCCATCTTTGTCAATTCCTTCCGGCAAAGCAAAAACCTATTCAACTACCATTGGTTTTATGTCTGATTTTTACATTTGGTACATAGGCCTACTTAAATAGCTGTGCTAATGATTGACTTTTTACATGTGTTAATAACACAATGCCATACACAGTCCTATATATTTATCTATAGTTTATTGTTTTACTGTTTATTCACTTTTTGTTTACTTCCTATATTTAGCTAAAAGTTTATTGTTATTGTTATTCTAATACTGTATTTTCTATACTGTATTTTTATACCTCTTTATTTTCGATGCAAGTGTTTTGTAAGCTGAAATCTGCTGCTAGAAATCCAATTTCCTTGCGGGAGTCATCCCAAAAGTATCAATAAAGAGAAGTCTAAGTCTAAGTCTTCATGGTGTGGATTTAGTATATTATCTTCTTCTTCTTCTTCACACACACAGTTAAGCTTGATTGTACAGCATGTGCATGAACAAGAACACATTAACACAGAAAGACTCGCCCACAAACCTTTCTGTATGCCAATAACACCGACATCTATTTCTCACTCAAGGAAACACACCATGAATCTAATGAATATTATTCATGTTAATGCAAGTTCATTATGCAGAGCTGCGGCACCTGGATAAACTGCGTATGGGTGGTAACACCTCTCTCACCCCGAGGCTGCATGTTAATCAAGCAGAACATCTGGCGAGAAGGGAAACATATTGTCGAGTTGAAATGACGGGACTCTCCCTTGATCCAAAGTGCTGAATGTTTTGGAAGGTGAACTTCACTTTAATTTGGGATGCACCATCATGCGCGTGTCTCTTTGTGCCAAGAACTGCTACAGTCAATTTTTATTTGCAATTGATAGTCTGCCAAAATCCAGCTTTTACTGATTTTAAAATCCTGGCAAAGCAAAGACAGCGGATGTTGACAGAGTGGCATTGTGCTGCAAGGTGAAGAAAATGCAAACTAAGGCCTCCTGCACACTGCCTGCGTGGCGTGAGCGTGTCAGCTGCGTGGTGTATCTGTTTTTATTTCAGCTCCCATGTTAACAGGTTAGAGCTTGCACACTGCCTGCGTGACGCGCACGTCTCGAAAACGCGTGCATGCTCGAAATTAGAGATGGTCCGATACCGATACCAGTATCGGCTCCGATACTGCCTAAAACGCTGGTATCAGTATCGGGAAGTACTGGAGTTTATGCACTGATCCGATACCATGTAATAAAGCCCTAAAGAAAATCTACGTTAAAGTAGTTTATTTATGTTCTTTTTCCGTTATAACTGACTGTCAACCTGGATAATAAAAGTTTCATGTTTCAAGTTTCATTTTCATGTTTCACAAAGAGTTTAACCTGAGCCAGACCGACAAAAAAAAATAGAAATCATATCACATCCATACAGGGATAGTAGTATACATGTTGTTAAAACATAATAAAATATATGACACACTGGTATCGGATCGGTACTCGGTATCGGCCGATACGCAAGTTCAGGAATCGGAATCGGTATCGGGAAGCAAAAAATGGTATCGGACCATCTCTACTAGAAATAGGACTGACGCCTATTTTTTACGTGACACACAAGCGTGATGCAAGCGTTTTCAGGCAAAATAGAATACGAAAAGATGTTTATATGTCATTTTGACACAAATACATATTAATAAATGACATTTTGATGTTTGAAAGTCTCTAGGTTTTGACATAAATGCAGATATAAATGTAATTTAACAAAATAAAAATAAATAATCGAAAAATAAATAAATAAAAGAAAAATAAATAAATAAATAATAATCGATTTTCAAATATTGCACCTGTCAGTACAGAACAAAATATTCTGTAGCCTATTTTGCCGTCAATACTGCCGACGTTGTCTTTGCTGTAATCAAATCAGTATATATTATTTCATTTAATCAATGCAAAACATACAAGTGTCCAGACAAGGCTAGCAGCAGCAGCGCCGCGTCAGACACGTTACTGGTGTGCAAAGACGTAGAAAACGCCACGCAGCCGCCACGCAACTGACACGCAACAGAAACGGCACGCTCACGCCACGCAGGCAGCGTGCTGGAGGCCTAACTCACCTTCCCTTTACATGCACCGACATTTTTCTTGACGTGTTCTGTGCTGTACAAGAACACCGACTGATACACATGACTTGATCTAAGAAAATGAGTTTTTTTAAAGTGATTATTTTGCTACTTTGTTAAACCTTCTGAAATTTGAAAATTGCTTTTATTTTATAAAATTTCTATATTTCATGTAAATTAAAGTTCTTTTTGAGTATTTGTAAGACAGAAATAAGCATTAAAGACATTAAAGATGAAATATTTCTTCTTTTTTTTTAGATGATGAATAAATTAATCTCTAAAGAAACATTTTGTCTTTGCTAACTGGACTGAATTAAAAGAAGGAAGAAGAAGAAAGAAGTACTTTATGTATCCCCTTGGGGAAATGAATTTTTCACTTTAGAAGTCACAATGTCTGATGTGGCAAACAGACTTTACCAACTAATCTAAGCTCAGACTGATATGTCTTGTAAATGATCTTTAAGCCTACAAAATATAGACAAGCATAAATATAAACATTATTTGAGCAATTTCCTAAATGATCTTGGACTGGGCTTCATCCTTGTCTGGGAAACAAACTGATACAGTTGTTCTAACTGTGTCCCAGAATGGCAAACTTTTGGGCAACAGACTGACAACTAGAGAAAGGGACTTGTACCAGCTGCTCACAGCTAAAAAGGCCAACAATACATCAAACAGCGGGGACAAAAGACAACTGCACCACAGAGAAAAGAGTTATTAAGTCAATAGTGTCTCAGCTGTATAATATGCTGCGGTTCTATCCAGCTCTCCCCTATTCAATTAGACTTAGTGGTGGTAGCTTTTTGGTCATCATACGCCTAAAGGTCATCTAGGCTAACTGTCATTTAAAACCAAATTATGTAAAAAAAAAAAGAAAAGAAAATAAAATTACTGAACACATTCCTCATGTTTCATTTGTCTTTTCACATATCTACCTTCTTTCCCTCACCAAAGCCATCCGCATTCACGGCTTTGCTTCCACCTAGTCATGCATAATAATCTGTGCTGTAACTTGGAGCAGTGGCCAGCCACTGCCTGCCTGTCCCATCAAACATGCATATGAAACAGATGTATCTTTGATGTATGCTTGTTCATGTTGCCCCATGTGCATGACTGTATGTATGAATGAGTGTGTGTGTGTGTGTGTGTGTGTGTGTGTGTGTGTGTGTGTGTGTGTGTGTGTGTGTGTGTGTGTGTGTGTGTGTGTGTGTGTGTGTGTGTGTGTGTGTGTGTCGGTGTGTGTCAGTGTGCTCCCAGGCCCTGCGGGTGAAAGTCAGACTGAGAAGATGCGGCTACATGCCCCAACACACAAGGAGAGAGGGAAGGCTGACATAGATCATTGGCAGGACAAATAATCAATGCAGCAATATGTTGCCATTATCTTTAAATGCATAATTCATATGACTGGAAGCAATTCTGTGCCTGTAATGTATAGCTATTAAACATACTGTATGTATTGTCGACTTCATTTAGATAGCCTCTGTATTACTTCACTATTTTAAGTTTTCATTTGCTTTAATTGAAAAGATTACTATCATAAATATATTCATACTGCTCTGCTCTCTAGCATTTTAGCACACATACAGTAGGCTGTAGGTGCTACTGTTATGTGTTAAAAAAAAAACACTAAGATGACATGCAATGTGTTACACATTTTTATATCTCCCTGGTTTACAACCATTCTGTGAAACAGAATATCATTAATAGGCTAATTGTACAAAATTAATTACAATATCTGCTTGACTCGTATATTATTGCATACCATAGAATTTTGTGCATTATGACACCATCATTATCAGTGTAATAAGATTACATGTGTCACACAATGTTCTCATCTCTGAAAGCGAACTTCCAAAGACTATTGCTATACTTGATTATTTTGATAATTGATTTATTGTTCAGGTCATTTTTCAAGCTAAAATTTTTTTTACCTAACAGCAAGGTGCTACTGAATGCTACGACAGCGCTCTTAAGTTCCATGAGTAATTCGATATATTGGAAAGATATAAAATAGAAATTATAAAAATTAGAGACAATTTCAATTGATACAATATATGGATTATAATAATTTATATAGCAAACTTTCTGGCTTTGGTGTGGTTTAGTCTTCCTAGTGTTTTGGCCACCCAGTGTGTTGTTATGTATGAGCAGTAGGAGGATATTTTGCTGGTGTTGCATTTAATGACAAGTACTGGCACTGGTCCATGAGACTGTCACCTTTTAGCATCTGGACTTGTGAAAATGTCCCTTGAACAAGATTGTAAACAAGTTTAATCATGAGTCATCAGAAAGGGAGAGCTTATCCTGCTTGTCAAAAGTCACACTCGTGCCAGTAGTAGCTGCCTGTTTTGCTGTGTCCGGGTGTGTGTACTGTGTGTGTACTGTGTATGTGTGTGTGTGTGTGTGTGTGTGTGTGTGTGTGTGTGTGTGTGTGTGTGGTAACATCTGCAGTAGTGATATAAATAAAGCGCCCCCCCCCACACACACACACACACACACACACACTCCACTACCGTTGTGTCCTCTCATGTCCTCTCATGAGTCCATGGTCATGTAAAGGAACCCTGACCCCACCTTCCTACCATTTCCACACACACATGCACACATGCCCTACCAAACATACAATGACACTCACATTTCTGTCCCTCAATGCAATCGTTGCCCCCCACTCGCCCACACACATCTTTTTCCTTTTCCCCTAAGACAATTGTGTTATTCACTCACTATTGTGGAAGCCAGTCATTTCCACATGTGTGTGTGTTGGCCATAAAAAAGAAAAAAGAGCCGACTAAAAGCATCCCTTTCCTGGCTAACAGGGTCACAAGTTGTCTCATATAAACACAGGACACACCTTAGCCCAACAGTTTTCACATATCCTTTCTTGACCCCCCCTTACCTCCCAAAGTGCTCTTCTTTCCACTGACACAGGATAGCAGTGACTTAGCAACGCTGCCTGGCTTTCTTTGATATTTCCACGCAGAAGAGTAAAGGAGAATAACATTACACTTCCTGCGGTCTTTGTTTTAGACTTTCAGTGAACTTTCGGGGGAGTTTGTGTGTCGAAATGAAAGTCCTTAAACCACGCTGAACACTGAGGCTGGTGTCTTTTGTGTCTCCCAACGTGCCTCGCGCTGGGTTTCCCTAGCATTGTCATGACAACAGTGTGTACGCACCGACACTCTGGCCATTGGAAACAATACACCCACGAAGATTTTAGTGAAGTGGGCTAGCTAACTTTCTGTCCTTTCTAAAAAATATATATATATAAGTTAGCCCAAGCGCACACACAAAAGAAAAGTCGCGACTGAAATTATCTTGTTTCGCTCTAGCGTACAACAAGTGCACAAGTGTAACCCTAAGAGACAAAAAAAGGAAGTGTACAAAGATTAATTCATTCGCATAACTTTACCTTCTTGACGAAGAAATTGTTTCCTTCCCGGACCGCGTTAGCTACTTTAACTCAACCGCTCAAAAGATTAAGTATGTCACACCGGTGCTAACATTTTCTAAGCATGTATATACTGTAGACCGTGAACACTTGTAATTTACTACCCGACATGTGAGAGACCACGTCCAGCAGTAGCTAACTTTCTCCGCCCAGACTCATTGCCAACTCTTCTGCCTGCTTCTATCAGAGGGATGCTTTGCTCCGCCTCACTCAGCCCTGAAGATAAATCACTGTAATCCCAGATATTTATTGATTGTGTCTCTTAACCGATGGAAGGATGTATTTCCCCCCAAGGATGTTAAAGGATATTAGCCTGCTGAGATTTAAATACTTAATTTGAATTGATGAACTTTCTTCAAGGTTGTAATTGGCACGGAATCAGTCACCCAACACAAAGCCGGTTCGTTGTGTTTTCTACAATGGTTCAAACACACATCCAAGTGAATTTTTGGCGATTGATTGCATACAGGAAAATTATCTTAATGGCAATAAAAGGTTTTTATACTTCGCTCTGTTATCTCATTATTGAAGTATGGCTACACCGACCCTGTTGATATTGGCCTAATCCTCTGAACTTCCCCGGTTCAAACAACCCTGGTGACACCGGCATTAACAGAGATAATCCAGACTCACTGAACGTTTCACATGCTACTTTATCCTAATGAAATATAAATTCCACTTGTGGTTTAGGCTACACAGAAATAGCAGAGTTATATAATTGATATGAACTCAAGATAGGTGTAGGACTATAGTAAAAAGAAAATCGAAAGTTCTTAACCTTATGAGTGAACTGAAATTAAGTTTAGTCTTGATTTAGAGTTTCCTGAAAAGTTATGTCCATTTAGGTAAATGACTTTAGAGCAATAGCCTACGTCAACCTGAATATAAAAATATAATCCATACATGCAATATCCAAGTGATTTGTACAAAACAAAGATTCCTAGAATATTAGAGACATATTTTAACTTTTAATTTCCATTATCAAGCTGACAAGGCAATAAGCATTCATTCAAGAAGCATACAGGTTGGTGTAAAAGGTCATGTGTGGCCTGCAACTATGGTTACTAGAGTATAGGCTATTAGAAGTAACAGAACCCAAACCACCTGATATCATTCTGCATTCTGTAGTAGCAATAGTGGCCATAGATAATAATATTATACTACAATATGATAGGCTATTGATGATTTCCTTAGGTTCAATACATTTTTAGGGTGCAGTTTGAGTGCTTCAAAACAATCACACACTTTGATGGTGGCAACAGCAATAACAATCATTGGAGTAACTGCACTAGTGATATGACATGATATGATATGATATTTCATTTCTTTTTATTTATAAAGGACAACGCACATCAATCAACATTTCTGTAAATGTGCCAGTGTTAGTCAGCCGGCTAATTTTCAACTGTAGTGCTTTGGCCAGATGCAGATGTTTTGAGACTACTACCATATGTCTGCATTGTCAAATTATCTAAATCTGTGACACACACACAAATGTGTCACAAGACAGTAATGAACAAAATATCAACACAGAAATCCATATTGCACATAATTACAATAAGCATAACTACCAATTATAATGTTACCAATAACATTAGCAGCAATCAAAGTAGTAGCAATAATAGTCTATAACAAGCATTTTATTGGTTGTCAGAGGGTCTTATTTGTTGGACCCAAATGTTACTTTTTATTGGGTGTCAGTGCTCCTACATATGCTCCCCAAAATGATAGGACTTGCCTCATACAGTAATCCAGTGAGGATTCTGCCCCCATCCACTATATCATAGCTGCTTTAAAAGTAAAACTACTACATTTTAGAAAAATAGATTACAAAATATCATAGCTGCTTTATATAAAAGTAAAATTTCTACATTTTAGAAAAATAGATAGGCCTGAAGAAGCTTGTAGATGACATGGACATTTTAAAGATGTGAAATTATCTATTTTATTGCATTTACACCTCACACTCAGCCTCACAAATTACTGATAGCCTACCAATGGTTCAACTCGGACAGTTCCAATTTAGGTCCACTAGATGACACTAGAGTGCCGCTGTCTGACCCTGGCCTGTGAGGCGGTATAACGGGGAATCTACTCTCAGATTTTAAACTCAAGATTTAAATCTAACCACAGCAAGGGTATTTTTAAAATACAGGCTAACAAAATGAAAGGAACGACGATATCACACATTTGAATATAAATGTATTTTAGTTAGGTATAATAATAAGAAATATGCAAAGGCGACGACATTTGTTCCCGGATATCCTAGTTGCAAATATCCGTGTTGAACACATAGGTTGAACATGGGAAGTTGAGTTTTCTACCCCCGGATTCTTGAAACGCTTTACGTACGTTAACGTGTGCTCGCTGGCAGTTAGCAACCACCCGGTACGCATTTGGCGTACGTGCATTCTCTGTTTGCTCCTTGGAGATTCCCCTTCCTTCCTGGGCTGTTGTAGGTAAAGCTACGCGGTCGCATCAGTCCCCCGAATACCCGACGGAGTGAAAATAAACTGTACGTGTACGTGTTTGTCACAGATGTCTGAAACATGCAGCGAAGAGCGCGAAGCTAAAGCCTGGAAAGGTTACGGTGGCTAAAGTACAATCCGCCGGGAAGAACTTATCGTCTCGATGGCTGCGAAAAGTTAACGCACAGACGACCGAAAAACAGGATTAATTCCCCTTCGACCGACTTGAGGTAAGAATAACCGATTTGTGAGTGGACTTCGCGAAGTACACAACTGTAGGGCAGCGTCGGTAACGTCGACCAAATGATTGAATAAGAGTGTCTTTGTTTACATGGTCCCCGGCGTCCTCTGCTCGCACTGTCTCAATGGGATTGTTCAGAGTTCTCATCTGGCTGCACTGTATAGCCAATGTTAGTGTTTGTGACAGGGCTCACAGGCTTACACTTCGGCCACAAATAGATCGATTATGTGACAGTGGCTCGTATTTAAACGTGGTTTCACATGACGGCTGTCTTTCTTTTATTCTATAAAATGACAATAAAGTCTTTCTATTTTTCATTCCGCTTTACTGCACATAACAGGGTAATACAACAACAGCATGGACATTTTATCTTCTGCTTGTCTGTTTAGGGGAGTTAGGCAGGTTAGAGGGCAAGCTCAGGTTAATGAACTTGCGTCTAGAGATACATTGTCTTGCTTCATGGACACTTGAACAGGGCTGATGATGTGTGTGTGACCTGAAGCCTTAACTTTGCTTATCCAGTTGTAGGTTTGGCTTGTAGAATCAAAATCAAATCTAATGTGTTTACATGATTTGGTTGGGAGTGAACTTGCAGAGTGTAGTCTGACAATTTGTGTTCCTGCTTTGAGAATGTCCACGGCACAGAAAACACGTTTTTGACAGTCAGGGCATTTTGGGGTGGTGTAGAAATGACAACTTACAATGTACCGTGAAATCAGCTCACATCCTCCCTTTCCCTTCTTCCCCCTCTATGTCCCTGGAGAATAGAAATGAAATCCAATCTTACTCTCTCTCTCTCTCTCTCTCTCTCTCTCTCTCTCTCTCTCTCTCTATCTGGTACTGACTGTGTCAGCTGCTGTATCTCTGGGTGCTGACTGTTAGAGGAACAGGTGGCCCTTAGACAGGTGCACCCTTAACAAAGGGTCGCAGTCCTCAGACTTCTCGGCTGGTTTGTGTGCAGTTTTATTTTGTGTGTGGTTGGTTACACATCGGTGTGGTTTCCCCTGTCCCGTGTCTATCTGTGCATACTGCTTTAGTAATTCAGTTATTATTGTCCTTATTTCTGCTTTGTCATTGTGAGTGTGTTACATGGCTAAATTAAAACCACCCAAATTGTGTTATGACGAATACAAGTGAGCTGTTTGTGCCTAGCTTTCTGCATGACGCATGCATTCTTGACAGCTCCAGCCATGCACCCTGGAACTGGGGTTGGACTTAAGTCTACACCAGCAACTATGTTACATATCGTAGCCTGGGCTGTTCTCTGGAATCTAAAAGCAACTCAAGTTTAACCAGACAAACTACTTTCAGTCTCAACGCATTTCACAAGGGAACATAAAAGGAGTCACGCCCGGAGCTGTGCGTTAAGAACACACCCTTTACTGTGAAACTAAGCAGAGTTCCAGACAAATGACTTGCCACGCAGCCAGCCTGCTTGACTGATTGGTAGTTAAAGGCCACGGCTAATGGTTAACCCACTGCAACTCAGGATGCTTAGAACAATATGTGGTATGATAAGTATTTTCATGTCATGGTAGGCCTGTGCTTAATGCATTGGTTTGCTGGTGAACGCTGTGAATTCAAAGAGAGAGAAGCGGAGAGAGAGAGAGCGAGAGAGAGAGGATGAGAGATCAGAAAAGAGGTCAGCAAAGTGATATGAAGTGGAAGAGAGGGAAAGTTTGAAGGCTTATCTCAGTAATGTGAAGGGACAGTTGAGCAGTGATGAGTGTTGCAGTCACCGCTGTCTTCTCCTTAACCCTTCACTTTCTCTTCTGACATTGACTATGAAAGCTTTTTTTTTTTTTTTTTTGCAAGGAACCAGTACAAAAACATAGGTAGTTTTTAAACAGTTGTGTAAGTGGGACATTTCTACCAGTTGTGTTTTTTTTTTTACCAGAATGAACATGCCTCAACCTGCCCCGGCTGGTTCTGACATCCATTACTAGCCATTACAGTGGGATCCTATTCACATTAATGAGTGAGATCTCTACTACTCCTATTGAGGTTTATTTCAATCTCTTGAACGCAGCCTCCCAGCTTTTCTGTGCTCGCCAGGGTCAGTGCGCCTGCGCTCTGCTGACACTCCAGTAATCCGCTGTTATAGGAGGAGATTGCATCCTCGTCCACTGCGCTCACGCTACCAGTGAGGGAGAATTAAAGCCCGTGGAAGAAAAAAAAAAAAATACATAACGGGAGAATAAGAACAAATAACGGAACCATAACATGCCCACATGGAACCATTAGATACAGGCATTCTGGGATGGAGCAGATTTCCACTATCTGAGCAGGCGACAGCCAGCGGGACTGGAGCGAGGATGTCTCCTAATATAAGACAACCGGGCTCGGCATCTACAGCCAGAACGCAGGAAATATGAGATGATGAACGCAGGCTGGAGTGGACCCGGTGGAAGATGGTGAAATTTGCGATTGAGTGCTCCTTCCTGGCTGAGACCTCCTCGGCTCTCTTGGCGTTTCTTACGCCTGGATGTCGCCTCCTGCACGATGCTCTCCCTGGCCTCAGTACCGCTGTGTGGGAACGGACACACACCACCTTTTTTTTTTGTATACAAGTAATGCTTTGCAGTGCTGCTAAACTGAAAGCCTATATGCGTTTTCACTGATTTAGTTGTCACGTATGGTTCACCGAATCTGGAAACGTAAACTGTAGATTTAAGTCCATGTGATCTCTGCGTCAGTAGGCTACCATAGAAGAATCAGCTGTAAAATTAAGCCAAAAAAAACAAACAAACAAACCACGGAATATCGCCCTCCAGACTTTTAAAGACTCGGCAAAAATAGCCAATGGGATGATAACTTGTTTCCTTCAGATGCTACGCCTGTAGGGAGACTTACTATGACAAGCTGGGCAAAGTCCACACACATCTCCGCTCAAGTTGATGAACTAGGCTGGCCGGCCTCGGTGGGGGGATCAGACAGCGGGAACTAGGATCGTGTCCCGTCCTGGCGCTGGCAGAGCACCGCGGGCCCGAAACGGACCATCCCTCTCCGGGATCTTGTCGGTTATTACACAGAACGTGGAGCTGACCAGCTGTAAACATGGTTCATGCTGTGGCAACTGTTGGGGCTTAAAGAGCAGCTCCCTGTACCCGGGTTAAGTTCGGAAGTGCATGTGAGTTGTTCTTTTTGTTCATGTGGAAATCCCCAAATTCTGCAAAGACCAGAAGTGGTTTTACCCCCTGAGAAATCCCCCCCCCCCCCACACCTCCCCCATGGGGTTTCAAACATGACGTTTTATCCAGCGGGAGAAATGCAGCTGGGGGTGTTTTTTGGTGGTGAACTTCCACAGCAGCTGTTAGTCAGACTGGATGGCTGAAAGATGAGACTTGGATATTAGCGTACTTGTAGTTTTGCCAACACCCTTCCCGGCAAATGCAATGAATTGATTTCCTCCAGTGCCCACATTGTAAATAACTCTGTGGATATGTTTTGTACGACTTTTTATTAGTGAAAATCCTTGTCACTATTGATCACTATCAGCTGTCTTTGGGGAATCCTGATGCTGTTGTACTGTCCTGGATGTTCTCCCCCACTCACTGAACCTTACATTTTCCAGAGGTGTACCGTTTGGCTGCTGAGATGCTGAGTGACTGCGAACACATTTACTTGAGTGCCACAGATTTTTTTTTTCCTGCTATTGCTAATTGATTGTTTTTTTGTGAGCATGTGCAAAAGAAAGAGGAACCAGGCATGAGACTGCACAGCCTGGGGGGATGTTGTGTCAGGAGGAACGCAGGAGGAATTATGAGTGGCTTCATGGAAGACGTGGTGCAGAGTGTTACAAGCTCAACGGCTACAAGAGAGAGAATTACGAGCCTTTGCTGTGAGAAAATTGCATTTTCTCCTCTCTGAGACCAACTGCTGAACGGGAATCAGCGCCCCATGCATCAAATTACTATTTGAATTGAGAACGTATTCCCCTGTGCACTGTGGGATATCCACCCTGCATACTTGGCCACCTGCAAGTTCTGCTCCTATTTTGAGTGCCCTCATCTCGGATTCCCTGTTGCTGTGTTTTTGTGTTATTTGTTTTGACTGGCACTCTCAAAGGACTTTTGCTGAAGGAAATTCTTCCTGTTTTGAAGTATAAAGTTGTCAACGGGAAGTTTACAGCAAATACAAACACATGATTGCTGTTGTGGTCCAAACATCCCCTTTAGTCTCACTGTATGTCAGTTTGTCTCACTGAATGCAAGCGTGGATACCTCCCCCAACCTTGGTGCTCTAGGGAAAAGCAGAAACAAACCGATCCTCCTATCAGAGTGCATTCAGAGACTGATTTCCTGTCGCCGTGGTGATGGGGAGCTCAGCCTCGTCTCTCACTGCAGAGACCGAGTCAGACCATGGCTTCCGCAGCACCCCGTACCCATCGTCCCCTCCTGTGGGCTGGCTGAGGAACAGCCACAGCAGCCCGGTGTGGGGCACCACCTTCATCCCACGTCAGCAGCAGCAGCCCCCGCTGCCTCACCGAGAGCGCAGGTAAGAGCCAACTCTGTCTACCCAGCCGGGTGCCAACTTTTCTCAGTTGAGTGCACGCGGGCAACAGAGCGGCGGGCTGGCCTGGCCTGGCTTGGCCAGTTGTTGGGGGAAGTCGCAGGAGGAACGAGCCGCGGGGGTGTGTTACGCGGGAATGCTGCCATTTAAAGCTGTGACTGGTGTAAGCGTACAAACTGGCATTCTTTTGAGGCTCCTGTGCTGATGTTCTCTTGGCGACAGTATTTTGGGTGATGTGCACAGACACTGTTCGTCAGTGTTGTTCATTTCAGAGCGAGTGCTACTTTCTCTTTCGCAGGCTTTTAGAAACGCTTACTGAGGATTCAATAACCTCACAGCGATGGATCAAATCCCTTCATCAAAGCTTATCTAATCAAAGCCTGCATGTTGATGTGTTTTTTATTTTTTTTATGATGCACCCAAAATCGGGCTAAGCCGGATTTGTAAACCAAAATCCCACCCCATTGGTTCCTCCTAGCACAGCTGTACAGTGCTGAGTGAATTGCCAGGACAGACACATTGACCTGACCTCTGTGAGCCCAATGAAAACCAGCCCCAGGGTAATTGGAAGATGATTTTTGCTGCCATGCTTTTTATCAGGCTTTAAGTCCAGCTCTGATTCAGTTTTATTAATTTTGAAAATGATTAAAAACAGTGGATACATTATAACTGTTGACACACTGGTATTGTTTAAAAAAAAAAATCACATCTATAGTTTGTTGTTTACTGTGAATAGAGGTTCCTTTTCAGACTATAACCTAAAGAGTTTTTCTTTTAAAGATTATTTCTTAGGGGCTTTTCCATTTTTATTCGAAAGTGGATAGATATGAAGGGGAGAGATGGGGGATGACTCGCAGCAAAGGGCAGCAGGTCGGATTCGAACCCTGCGCCGCTGCAGGACTCAGCCAACATGGGGTGAACGCTCCCACTGGGTGAGCTAGAGGCTGCCCCGTTAAAGAGTTTTTCTGAAAACAAACTTCTCATGGAGGTAGCAGCAGCTGTGTAATAATAATAATAATAATAATAATAATAATAATAATAATAATGTATACTTTATTAATCCCGCAAGGGGAAATTACAATGTTTTCACTCTGTTGTTATTACACACAGGCCTGAATTACACATGTATGCCCAGTACCTATACATGCACTAATGGAGAGATGTCAGAGTGAGGGGGCTGCTCATGGAATGGGGTTCGGTGCCTTGCTCAAGAGCACCTCGGCAGTGCCCAGGAGGTGAACTGGCATCTCTCCAGCTACCAGTCCACCGCCATACTTTGGGCCGTATGGGGACTTGAACCAGCAAACTATTTGTGGAAGAGACATCCTATTCATAATAAACACTGTTTTGCCAATATTGACTGCATGAAAGAGATATATTCAGTTACTGTATTTACAAGAAAGACTGTGCGCTGCAATAATCCATTATTCCAGTCATTGCCTTCTGAGTCACTGTCACCACAGTGAAAGGCCTATCAGCGTGTAAGAAGCTCAGTTTCAATGTGCAGCTCATCCAGCAGTTTTGACTGACTTTCTTCCAAAGGATGATCTTCTCAACCGCCCTCACAGAAACATGTTTAGAAGGGTTTCCAGATTTCCTTCGGCTTTTTGGGTCATGTCTGCCGGAATGAGAACAGGCAGTTGTTATTGACCGCCTGTAGTGTATTGAAGTTGTTGCTGAGTCACTCAGGGCATCACGGTCCGGTTGTTAGTTATTGATTTTCAGAGAGCCCGATCACATTTCCCCACAATGGATGTCATTATTTATTCAGCATCAGTCTCCAGTTGGGCTTTCATCTTTCTTGATTCCTGCCTGCCGCTGTCCATGCTTTCCTTGCATTTGCTCTACATTTAACAGTTAAGGGAGTCATGGCTACTGTTGCTTACTCTTCTGAGAGTTTTAAAATATAGACCGGGTTCCATCAACTAGAGCTGTAACAATTCAAAATTTTGCTGTACAGATAAGTGTCACAGAAATAATTGCGATTAACAATATAATTGTCTTTCAATCAAATACAAAAAAAAATGTATTTATTACTTTATTAAACAAATTAAACTTTTGGTTATATCACTGTTATGTGAGCCACATAATGTAATAACACAGGTACAACGCCTCTTTATTATCTTAAAACTACTTTCTAACTATGAACGTGTCAAGTGCCAACAACTAACAATTTAAATAATACGAATATAGTCCGACCAATAATCACTTATATAATTATTATTTGGCATATCTAAACAAAATCAACGATTACCAGTCCTACGCCTTAAGACCTTAGTTAATGTTAGCAATTAATTGCGGTTAAACAAAGACACAGCGATTATGTAAACAAATTGACAACTTGACATTTATGTAACAGTTGTTACAGGCCTACCAATCAACCATAGCTCCATTCATGAATAAAACTCAAGTATAGCTCGTACTGTCAGTGTAGTTTCATACAGTCAACTTGCTTTTTTTTTTATTCAGCAAACTCTTCCATTGTGTTGGTGCATCTCTGTAGCAACAAGCTTCTCTTCCTCCATCACCAATCAGACGCCGCTCTCAGTCAGCTGACCACATTAACACAGGCAGACACACTGGTCTTCTGCTGGGAGGCAGAGAGGGACACACACACACACACACAAATATAGCACAATAGATGTTTTAGAAACACTGTGCAGTAGCACTTACTAACATGTAGCACTTACTAACATGCCCTCTTATCTACCCCCACTGCCCCCTCTCACACACACTCACTTGCAGTCTTATGCACATGTACACACTGCTGTGTGAGCCTAACAATGTTAGGCAAGCTTTGCTGAGCTGTGACAGAGCATGAAATATAGAAACAACAGAACACTATGAGCCCAGCTTAACTTCAGCCGTTCTTATACTGTTTATTCTCTAATATATTGTCCTTCCCTTGTTTTTCTCAGTTTGGAGACTGCATGAACAGTCTTGTTCTTGGGTAATTTCAATTTGTCTTCATCCAGTGGCAACCCATTGACTTTGGGAAGTGCTTGTGTGCACTGAATCAGTACCTAACCTGTAAAGTTTTACTCGACAATAACAACCCACTCAGCAGACAAAGATGTGCAACAGAGGTGTAGTTGTGTGAGCTGCGATTGTCAACTTTAAAATCTCAATCTTTTTTCCATTTTAATTGCAGCACAACGCAGTTTTCCCAAAGCCCATTATTTGTGTACGTCAACAGTGTGACTGTGTTTCATTATCTCTAAGCCCCATAGTGCTTCAGGGTTTCACTGTACGTGGCCTTTGGAGCCTTTTAAAGTTAGTGTCTGCTCACTCCAGAGTCGATCCCAGTGTCTCTGCTGTCCCAGCATGATGGATGATGGCGTTTATTGCAGCTCCATTCCACTGGCTCTCCTCCCTTTTTAATTGGATTAAAACGGGTCCACTTGGATTCAACCAGCATGGTCACTGGCCGTGTTTATGTCTGAATTATTTCAGCACGTCCTTCCCGGCTATTGCCTGTCCGGTGAAGACAGGGCCTTGTCAGGACAGTCCCCAAGCCACCAGAATAGATTTGGCATGCAGGCTTTGTCTCACAGTGTGTCTTTCTTTGGAAAACAGAGCATTGATGCGGCAAGAAAAACTAGCCTATTGGCACTGCAACTGACATGATTCCAGATCTCTTCCCCCCACACACACACACACACACTCTTGTTGCCATGGAAATCCGTAGCATATGTTCAGTAACCTAATTCACTTGGTCCCTAGATAAGACCACACATGGTAACCTGGCAGTCTCACACACAGAAAGAAACGTGCTGGCAAACTGCACCTCTGGAGGAATACCATAAAACCAGCTGATTAGTCAGTCAGTGTTTAGTAGGGGTGCACCATTCAGAAAACGTCACGATTCGATATCGATTTTTAGGGTCACGATTCGATTAAAAAATCGATTTTTCGATTCAAAAAACGATTCACAGTATGTAAATGTAGTTACTTTTCCCATGTGATTGCAGTAGACGTACAATAAAAACATTAAAAAGAATCGGTAGAGCTTGAATTGCGTTTCGAATATGAATCGTTTTTTTTTTGCACACCCCTAGTGTTTAGTGACGAGCTAGAGAAACCTCAAGGCAAGTGGTCCGCCTTCAAGGGTTGAATTTGTGTCTTAAACAGGAAGTTAAACTCCACTCTGTGCTGCCTGTCTGAGAAGATTCCCCTCTGGCTGAAGGCAGCGCTGTGTCAGCAGTGCTCCTGCCCTCCAGGTTTGGGTCCCCACAGGAACTTCAGATTCTGTAAGCACAGCAGCGGTGGCGGCGGCGGTGGCGGCGGCGGCAGCAGCACCGTGCCCCTGCCATTTCATCCTCTTCTCCCTCCCTGACTCTGGAGCTTCCTGCCAGCTTCCTGCCAGCTTCCTGCTTGCTCTCGCTTTGCCTCGTGCTACTGATGGCTGCTGAAACCCAGTCAGACAGTTTCCTCTGTTTAAAGATTCAAATGTCTGAAGCTGTCTCCACCGTTGACAGATTCACTCATCAAAACTGAGCACCGGTCGTGAAATATTCACTCAGGGCACAGCTAGAGGTCAGAAGCTACTATTATTCTTTCTATTTCCTTCCCCCTCTTTTGACCAGTATTTGCATTCTTAGAATCATCAGTCTCTTATTCAGGAGAACAGATTGTTAGTTCACATCTTTTTTTTTTCGGAAAATAGTTCTGGGTTATGAGGCCTCGATCATAAGGTGTGTGATCATCTAGATCATGCTTGCATTAAAAACAACAGCATAAAAACCATTAACCAGACTCCGATGTTCTCATGCATGGCATTACCCTGACACATAACCTTTACACAACAACACCCCTGTTTGTTATTACAGCATCACACCCTTCTTGTGATATTCCATTTTCGTAAAGCCTCAGGAATGTTTATTGGAGATATGTCTCGGCTCGGCCTAAGGGCACTTTTTCAAAAGACCTTTTTGTCTAAATTGCTCTGGAGTCTTTGTGCCAGCACAATAACATTTTATGAATCTATTCTGTCTCAAAATGTCTCATTTAAAAGTGTCCTGCTCAATGTCAGTGCCTCAAAACCTTTTATCTTGTTGTGCTGTCCTGTGACTAAGGCATCGAGTCTCAGCACGTCACAGTAGAAACTCTTTGTCTGCCGCTTAAGTCTGGGCTCTAGATACACCGCCTCAGATAAGTTGCAGTCATTGGCTCAGCTCCATCGAGTTTGTTGTAGCCAATTGGCCTAATTTTGGAGACCTGTCAGGGTTGAGTAATGAGTCATATTCATGTCACAACACATTATCTGGCAGATAGGTTGTGGCAGTTAATCCTCAAGCCTTTGGCCCTGAAGAAAAAAATTTTTAAGTGAAAAGATTGCTTTAATCTCGCAAGCAAGAAGAATCCCACAATTAAGTGATGAACAACGTTTTGCCAGTGAAACCGCTGCAGACAGACTGCATACGTTACTAAAGGGGTGAAATAAATTCTCTGTCGGTTTCCTCAAGTCTGGTAAGGAATGGGTGAATGTGCTGATCTAATCCCTGTCACTGAAGTGTTCTGGGTGTGTTCAGATGCAGCAGAATGTTTCAGCATTCATTATCCATTTTTTTTTTCTTCTTTTTCTTTTTTTCACACCTTGTCCGATCCAACGGCGTTTGGCCTCTGATAGGTCTCCTTTTTAAATAACAAGCTGTGCTCGGTGGAGGGTGGCAGTAGCTCAGTCAGTAGGGATTTGGGTTGGGAACCGGAGTGGTTCCCCGCTGGTTCAAGTCCCCACACGGACCAAAGTATGGTGGCGGACTGTTCACCTCCTGGGCACGGCCAAGGTGCACTTGAGCAAGGCACCGGACCCTCAACTGCTCAGGGCGCCGTTCCATGGGCAGCCCCCTCACTCTGACATCTCTCCATTAGTGCATGTATAGGTACTGGGCATGTGTGTGTAATTCAGGCCTGTGTGTAATATGGGTAATAACATTGTAATTTCCCCTTGCGGGATTAATAAAGTATACATTATTATTACATTACATTATTAAACAAGAGTCACCACTTAGGTTGGCATCATCATTCTGTCTGCTAGTAATGTTTGCGTGGATGAAGTAAAAAAACAACAACATAAAAAGCACAAACCCTGGGTAATTCCCCAGCAGCTGGTCGTTACGACAATCACTCCCTGCATCCCTGTTACTTCTAGAGGTTGCAGCTCTTAAACAGGTTCCTCATCAAAGGCACAATAACCGAGACCTTTTTCTAACATAAACATTTTATAAGATACGGTATCTACGCCTCCAGCTATCTCCCTGCGTTCACTCAAAGCTGCACCTGTAAATATTTATCAGAGGAGTGACTCACTTTTAGAGAGTGTGTGTGTGTGTGCGTGTGCGTGTGCGTGTGCGTGTGTGCGTGTGCGCATGTGCTGCACTTGGAGCATGTCTCACAAAGTGAGCTCAACGGTCAGGCTAGTTATTCAGCCTCACACAGCCTATTAGTAATCCGGATATAAGTCATCAAGACTTCAAATTACAGCAGATAAAGTGTAGCACGTTTAAAGATGAAAATATTATAATAGCTATTACAACGTAGGCCTTAATACCTTATGTAAACATCAATCCAGCGAATACGTTTAGGGGGATTCAAAACATTGGGAAGATAACACTGAGGCTAGCAGTGATTACTGGATGAAAATTTGTTGCAGCGTTAGCATGGAGGCAATATAGTTTTTGATTATTTGCAGTATTGATTACTCTATTGATCATTAATTAGGCTCAATTGACCCCACGTGAGTGTCTTAGAATTGCTTTAACCTGCAGCCCAAACATTTAATTACTAATGATCTACAAGTTAAAATATGTGAAGCTGTCGCCATGTTTAATGAGAAATCTATCGTTCAAAGAAGACATATTTTTCTTACAGTATTTCTCTGCTGTGCAAAAGTCTAAGCAGTAGCTATCCAACCACTGATGAGCTAGTTTGCTAGAATTGAATTTACTAAGAAAATACTTTTAAATTGTACAAATAGACGCCTTATGGGTTAGCTTGCAGCTGTGTACAAGCTTCAAGTAGTGATGCATGTTGGGAGTCCATTTTTTTGTCTGTCAAGTACGTTCTCATACCAGGAAGTTGACTTGGTATGTTGCTCTCAGATACACAAAGCATGTACACATACGCAAGATACAATGTGTGGAAGTGTCATTTAATGTTATAAGTCATCAGTCCAATGGGCAACCAGAGTATAGAGGAGACCGTCTGTTGGGTTAGGGCATTCCCTGTGGTTATTTGTGTTTACAGTCAAGGCTTTGAGAAACCTTTTTGTTTTGCAAAATTTAGAAAGCACAGCCTGTCACAAGAAGAACTGTCATGTAAACCCTGTGTAGCACTGACTGTGTGCTAACAGACAGGCCATGTGTTATATAATATCTGTGAAGTGCTGACTGACTCCCTTTGTGTGTTAGCTTAGTCCAATGTCAGGATGAATTCATCAGACAGCCAGTTAAGTGTTTGAATTGTTGAGAAAGAATAAATAGTATGACATTTTTGTTCTTATGGTGTGTTCTTTAATTATTAATCATGTTTTTTAGTTTTTAGATTAGAATGGAACCAAAGACATATATGTACCGCACCGTACAGTACATCAGATACAATATCACCTGATGAAAATAGAACAAAAATAGAACTGCTATTTTAAAAATAGTTGAATGTGAGTATATAAGCAGTGTGGACTTATCGGCATGTTTAATCATCGAGTAAAATTGTCAACAGAACATAAAAAAATCACATGTTAACAGCCACGGCTACTGCTGTGCTGGTGATTATCAGTTTGGTGGTGATGCTTGTCTTTATGTTGAGTGTATAAAGCAGGTACGCTCTGCCCCAGTGGCCAAAGAAAGGCACCGTGCTCTTCCCCCTCGCCCCCCCCCCCCGGCCCTGGGCTCAGGGCCAACAACAGAAAGGCAGTGCTAATGACTGTCGCACAAGAGCCAAATGTCTCACAGCGACACCGGGAGAAGCTGGTGAGACTCAGTTCACTTGATCTCGCAATCCAGTTCAGTATGTGGAATGAATCCAAGTAGCCAGTCATAGGTGGCCTACACACTCATCAGTGCTTTTGTAGTTTATCTAACCTTAGCATTTCTTAAAGCCTTACTGACCCATTTTACATCCAGGATGATGACAGTCTGTATCTCTCTCACCTTTTTCTCTAAAGCCTGAAGACTTCCTTACTGACTCCTCAGTTGTGGCAGTTAGTTAGGCCTTTGCCACCCACCATGAATTTATCGGTTTGCTTGTTTTCGCCGAGCGCTGTAGTGCTCTCACTCCTTGTAATAGTCTGCTGAAGTGCTCTATGATTGTCTTACACCCAGTGATGCATTAAAAATTGGCCAGGGATCATTGATGCTCTTACTTAAATTAATTTATACTAGGAACAGGTACTTTATGGGCAGCAGGCAGCATTGAGGGCCTCATTGCAGGAAGATGTGTTTTCTAGAGGCAGGTGAGCTCTCTCTCTCTCTCTCTCTCTCTCTCTCTCTCTCTCTCTACTATTGGCTACTCGCCCAGGTCTGCGACACTGAGGAACTGAGGAGCTGAAGTGGGCGCTTTTAGAGCAGCTCCTCTGAGCACAGGGCCAAGGACAAAAGGTGTGTGAGTGAGTGTGTCTTTGTGTGTGTGTGTGTGTGTGTGTGTGTGTGTATATATGTGTGTTTGTGCACACTCCTGTGAGTGGAGCATGTACACGGAAAGCAGCCTTTTATGTAGGGCTCAGGGGTCACAAGCTGTCGTGGTTCATTGTCTGCTGCAGGCATGTTCTGTACATACAATGGTGTGTGTGTGTGTGTGTGTGTGTGTGTGTGTGTGTGTGCTCACTCTATATGCACTCACAATGCATCTTTTTAATTGGGGGGACAGAATAATAGTTGTAGTTGTTCATCATACGTTACATTTAATAGTTGTCGTGCTTAAAGCTGATAATAACGAGATAATTAAGCTAGATATTAAATATTGCTTGCGAGGCTGATCACTACAATGAAAAGCTCGTACCTTGGCTGCTGCAGACAATAACGTAATGAATTTGCAATCCCTTGGCTCCGTAAAGAACCAAATCAATTGCTTTGACAAAGTCTCCATGTGGCTGACGCTGTGACTTTGCTCTCTCGCTTGAGATGAAAGAGGCTTGACAGTTAGGAAAATGGCCACAGGGAAAAAACTGTCATCAAACATGAGGTGTTGACACTTGCTGCTGTTGTTGTCGTTGTCTTCATTGCTGTTTGCTGCCTTGAAATAGGCAGGCCTTTGGAGAGCTGAGCACGGGCCATCAATGCTAGCATGGGGCTGCCACTTAATTCAACCACATTAACCTAAACTGAAGGGTGGGTGATGGGTTGTAGTCTGAGGACACAGCACAGGTTGTTTGGGGGTGGATGGAATATTTTCAGAGCATACAAAATAATTTTAGGGAATTTTTTTTTTTTAATTCTTACTCTGTGACTGATACTGTTAATGTTTAAGGTCAAGAACACTTATTATTGCATAGCTAACAGGAGGACATGGCAGCTAGTACTGTGGGATGAAAGACAAGCAAAACAAATAGCTGAGATTGAAGACTGATCTCTCAGTGTTTGTGTGTCTTCACAAAAAGTGCGTTTTCCTCATTTTGCTTAATGTTATCGTTGGAAGGCTATGTTTCCTCCTCGCTCAGTGGGCCCTGGTTTATGTTGGAGTGCTGACTTCAGCTCAGGACAATGAATGCAGTGCTAATAGCTCCTGACATAAAGCACCGGGACTTCTACTTCCATACTTTTGCTGCCCTGGGGCTGAGGACACACACACAAACTAAGGCACAAATATAGTTGGACAATATAACAAGCAATGCTATCTCTACAAATAGATATAGCTCCATGCCTGCATACACACAAACACATACACCCAGCGGCAAGGACCTACACACACAAAGACCCCACGAGAGACGCTTAGTTGTTCCTCCCTGCTGTCGTTCTCCTCCTTACCTTAGGGAGGAGAGTTGACGAGAGGAGAGGACAGTGTGCTGGGAGCCAGAGGTTTTCTGTAAGAGGTTCCCCTGAGTTCTGATGATTCCCCTGGTTTGAAAGGGTTTAGTGGAGTTGAACTGAGGGCTATTAGCCGGCCAGGACACATGGTGCTGCAGTGGAGGACAGCAGGACCTTAGGCTGGTCAACCAGCAGTCACACTCAAGACTCCTCTGTACTTCATCGCTGGAATTAAAATGTCACATGGACTGTGAAGTTGTTTTTTCAATTCCCTAATTTTAACCGATGAAGGATTATCATAATATGTGTTTCCATAGGGAGTATAGACATTTTACCAATAGCCACAAACCAATCTTCCCCATGAAATCATTTGTGAAAGCAGCCTTAGATTTGGGCATAGTTCTCCAACCAAAATATAATAACATGGGATAAATGTGACCAGATCCACAAGCGGTCATTTTGTGGGCAACATCTTTGCCAGCGAGATCAATGTGAAGAGCACTGCAGAATTCTAGCTCTTAGCACCTTGCTCTCCACTACCCTGCAATTCCCACATTACCATCTCTGTATTGGTGTTTCACACATGAGCAGCTTGAGTGACAGTGACATTTATGGACTTGTCCGGGGAGCAACCTTGTCCCTCCCTTGGGGGCGTCCCTCTCCAAACCCCCCTCGCTCTGTGGAGGTATCCAACTGTGCTGCTTCCTCTCCCAAAGCCCCTAATATACCCACTATCAATAAGTCAGATTGACTGAACTGCAGGCCCACAGAATGAACTGTACATACAAGGCAATCCACAACAACAGACCGCTTATTATGTGTAGAGGATCGAAATCAATTCAGTAGCCTGACTAGATACATTATGTGCTCCCAATGCTTCTGAATTAAAACCGTCCACAATTAATTTGTTCTGCTCTCCTCACATTTCCCTCGGCACTGTTTACACCACTGAAGTCCAGTTAAAGATGTCGGTAGTATTTGTTTTTAAATTGCTTTAAATCCAGGGGTATGAATCCTAAGTCCTAAATGCTGCCAGTATTAATAGACTCATGCATTCAAAATGTATTAGGAAATTCATTTGGGCATGGGATTGACGTGACCTTAAGTTGCCCCCGTCTACCCTGCATTAGCATTCCCAGAGTAAAAGAGGAGAGAAGTGCTAATATTAAGTGGAAGAGACCCACGTGTATTTTCCATTCTAATAAGTGTCAGTCAGGAGGACTGAAGAAACGCTTTCCTTGGTATTCTGAGGCAGTAGCAGCCTCCTCTCCTCTGGCTCCTCCTCTCTATGTGCTGTCTTCCTGGCTCTAATCATGTGGCCATTGTGTATGGATTTACTGCCCTCAGAGCCCCCAGGAGGGAGATTTGATTTTCCCCCTGCACTGGCTAATCTTTCTCTCTCACACTCTATTTTTCCTTTTCTAATTCTGCCTGTCTATCCTGCTCTTGCAGTCTCACATATTTTTGCTGTCCTCCTCTCTTTAGATAATCACACTGGAAGCATGTATTCATTCTCTGGCTTTCTCATAATTTCTTATCTCTGACACTTACTGGCTCCGTCTAGCTTCTATATTTTCCTTTTCTGTTTACTTTGTAGGGCTGTGTTCGATTGAAGAAATTCTTAGTCGACTAACTAAAATTTAATCGACAGATCTGTAAATCTGAGTTTCTCCGCAAAGAGTCATGCAAAAGGATACATATATTGAATAAGATAATGCCTCCTTTGCATATTTAAACACATTTCAGAAAACGTGTAATACAACAAAAATTGCCTTAATGAAAGTAATCAAAGTAGGTTTCACGGTGATATCTATTAGGTAAAACGTCAACCCTTAATTCTTGTGTTTACCAGAGATGTGCTCGTACGTTTCTTGGAAATCAGTCATTCAGCATGAAAAAAGCATAAAACATGACTAATCGACTAAAGAAATCTAAGTTGACTAAGACTAAAACGACCGATTAGTCAACTAATTGACTAAGAGGGAGCAGCCCTGTTACTTTGCTCCACCAACATCACGCTTAAACATGGCTCAGAATATTAGTGACTGAAATGGCTGAAATGATTGAACAGTGGCATACTTAATATGCATGTATTATTGCCTAGCAATTACAGTTATATGGCAGAATGTATTACTGACTCATTTGGTTGTGGAATTGGTTTTGACTCAGTGTTTTCTGTTTTCCAGCCACTCTCACTCTCCTGGCTCCATGGCAGCCGCGGTGCGAGGCACTGAGTGGTCATGTGGACGCTGCACCTTCCTAAATGCCGGCGCAGCACCTCGCTGCTCCATCTGTGAGGCACCACGCCAGAAACCCGACCTTAACCAGATCCTGCGGCTGAGCAGCTCTGAGGAGCATCGCTGGGCCTGTCCCCGCTGTACGCTCAACAACCCCCAGGGATCTGGAGCCTGCACTGTCTGTGGCTTCGGACCATCCCCTGCCACTCACACACCCCCTACAACCACCATAGCTGCCACTGCCAATGGCCTCCCGTCTGCTCCGATCGAACCCCCGACACCTACGGTCACCCCTACGGTTCTACTTGAGCCCCATGGACAGCATCCAGCTAAGGAGGAAGTGCTGCGTCGGTCTGAGAGCAACGGGGAGGTGTGCGCCCTGGAGGTGCAGCACTCGGGCTGGGCTTGCCCTCGCTGCACACTTCACAACACACCTGTGGCACTGTCATGCTCAGCCTGTGGTGGGCCCAGGAAACTGTCTTTGCCTAAAATCCCCCCCGAAGCACTAGTTGTGCCTGAGGTGCGAACACCTGTTCTGGGGTTTCCTGTTCACACAGCAGGGGCTGTCCCGCTACTTATAGACCTAACGGATGACTCTCCCCCAGCCTCTGCCTGTGATCCTCAAGAATCACCCCACGTCTCCTCACTGTCCAGTTCCTCCCCTTTTACTGCTTTTTCATCCCTCCAAAACAACCCGGTGCCTCGCAGCAGGAGAGAGGTGCCCCCGCCAGGGCGCGCACCAAACCCGGGCACCAACACTCCCAGCCCCACCTCCCCTTCAGCAGCCGGTGTGCCACCCCAGCCAGGCCCACAGCGGCCAGCCAAGCCCAAACATGCCCAACCCCAGGAACCTTCATACCCCAGCAAGCGCCTCAGCATCTTGGAAGAAGAAGATCCTCAGCACCACCCACTGATCCCCCATCTCCCTGTTGCTTCCACAGCTGCCCCCACCTGGAAGTGCCCTAGCTGCTCATTGCCCAACCTAGGTAGCTCGTCTAAATGCGACACCTGCCGCTCCTCACGGGCTGGTGCTGACCTCATTGACTTGGTAGGCTGTGAGACGGTGCGATTTACTCCGGCCAGCCCCTCCAGCCCAGACTTTAGCACGTGGGCCTGCTCCAAGTGCACGCTGCGCAACCCTACCGGGTCCGCCAAGTGCTCGGCCTGTGGTTCTTCCAAGCTGCATGGCTTTCAGGAGCAGCAGGTGCCCCTGCCCCGCTGCTGTACACACTGTGGCACTGCATCATGCTCCTGTATACCTTCCTCATCCTCCTCGGGTCATAAAACACGGAAACAGGCCCGGGGCTACCCTTCCTCCTCTTCTGCTATTGCTTCTTCTACTTCCTCCTCCACCTCATCTAGCCTTCAGGAGAAGGTAGGACAGTGGAGCTGCCCAGCATGTACGCTGCTCAATGACATCAAGGCCAAGAACTGTGCAGCGTGCCACACAGCGCAGCAGTACCTCACCCTTCGCAAGGTGGTTAAGCCTCTGAAGAGGAGGGAGAGCATGCATGTAGAGGCCCGTCGACGAAATGATGAGGGCGAGGCCAAGGAGCTTTTGGAGAACATAGTCAGCTTCTGCAGAGAGGTAAGAGAGAAAAAAATGCGTTGTAGCTGGGAAACACTAGAAAACACTTTCTGTCTGCCTACTTCAATGTGCACTGCGTCACAGGGTGCACAGTTCCCTCATTGTAATTCCTCTTTTTGTTATGGCTCTGGCATTGTTCCCACTCACTCAATCTCTCTAATTTCAGAGAAATGCTAATAGGCTTTGTCATTGCCTCTGTTTGCACAAGCTTCGTTAGCTGAGTTTTAAACAGCCAGCAGATACAGAGTGCCTCATACTGTATCCAGACTATAACCTGCCTTCAGTCACAGAGAAATCACATCACTAAATTAAAAAGTCTGTTTCAGGACTGTAACTCTTGTAACAGGAGGCTCTAATAAGTCCAAGTTTTATTGTTTGTTTGTTTAGGTTAGACTGCTGGAATGCTGTTGTTTTTAATGCTGACAGTAATCCAATACATAATGATGCATTTTACCCCCCGCTGGAGCACCTCTGCATTTATTATTCAAAGATCAAGAAGACTTTGATCAATTGTGTCATTCATGAGCCCCGATTGGTCTGAGTCACAGTGTCACAGCTGTTTGGAGACAACGAGATGTCTTCCCTAGCAACCCCAGTTGAGATGTGACAAACTTTGATGTTGCTTCTTTGTATAACACCACTTCATAGCTCACCTTCTCTGCAATACTGGACCTTGTGGCCGTGATATACTTGTATTATGTTTTTAATGGATATGCTGCTCAGGGCTGTCAAAAGGGTTCACTTTAGACCGTTTTGTTAAGATTAATGCTAACGAGACAAACTTGATTGGACTAATTTAACCTGGTTGAACGTGGGCATTTGCAGGCTTTTGTTCTCTGAATTTATTTGGGTGTCTCAGGCGTGCCCACTTACTACACTGGCATGGCACCTATCGTGCCCTGTTTACAATAGCATGAAGTGTGCTTTAGAATGCATTATTAATGGCTTCTTTGAAAGGCTCATTGCTGCGAGCGTGGGAGGGAAGTTGGCTCAGTAGGAAGGAAGGATATCAGAGATCCCTCATCCCCACCTTCCCCTCCTCTTTTCCCAATTTCTTTTAAGCCAGTCTTTCTTTTTTATCATCTTTCCTTTTCTCTTTTGCAAATATTTTAGGCCTCGCTCTCTCTAGCTCTGCCCCTCTGCGCTCTTCAAAGTACTTTCCCCTCTCCATCTCCATTTTATCCGTCTCCCTCCATCACATCTATCCCCACTCTCTCATTCTGTTTTTTTTTCCTCCTCTCTGCTAATATCTCAAAATATGCTTTCCCCTTGCTACCCACCGCACCCCATCCACCCCCATCCGACCCTCTCCACACGACTGCACTCAATTCTCCAGTGTAGCAGTCGATGTGTGGCTGTGTGTGTGTGTCTGTCTGTCTGTCTGTGTGCTAAGGTGAACACAGGGGCTGGCCTATTTTTAGCAGCAGAGCTGAAGAGGAGAGGAGCAGAAATGATCCGCTTTCCTATAGTGAATGTAATCGCTAACAGCATCAAGTGCTGAAGCTCGGTTTTAGTGGTCTGAGAGATGAACGGGTGTAGAGTTGGTAAGCGAGAGGGGCTAGTCTTTCTAATCCATCACTGTCGACGCGTTAACACTTGGCAAGCACCGAAACACCCGTGGTGAAAATGTAATAATGATAAAGCTTTTGGTTTACGCTGTTACAAGGTGCGTGGGCAGTCTGAGCACACAAATACAGGGAAAGTTTCAGGTTTAGTTAAGATTTTGCATTTCAGCAGATGGTGTTGCTGATGAAATATACTGTATGTGTTACTGGAGAGTTTGTCCAGATTGCAGCAATCATTAAAGACCAAAACTCGAGCTGGAGTCGTAGTGTAAGAAATATTATTCTCTCTTCAGCTCAGTGCAGTTTGTTTCTTTTGCCTCCTTGCCTTTCTACTCTCCTTGATTGGTTTGGAGAGCGAGAGGTGTGTGTGCTCGATGCCAGAGCCGCAGAGCGTGTCTGCTTACTCACTATGCCAGACGAGTAAACGCTACTAACAGCCATCAGCGCCGCTCGTGAACTGTAAAGCCCAGCATGGCTGGAGCTGGTTCCTCTGTTCCCTCTCCATGTCACCCTGTGGGGGTGCAACAAAAAGATGCTACATGGCAACATATTGACTTTGATTTGTTTTAATTTTCCTTCTTTAGACCCCTCTTTATGCTACTTGTTGTTTGTTTTTTAGCCACACTTAGGATTTTATCTGGGGTTTGCATGTTTGATTGTAACTTCTGACTGCGTGCAGCGACGGGGACAGTATCGTACGGTTTATTACGTGTGGCACTTTGAAATCCAGCTCTAAAGTTCCTTGTCATCACATTTTCCTAGATCAGTAGGTTGTCTGTACCACGTAGATATCTAGCTACGAGCTTACCATCCTCAAAAAAGGCCACTTATGATTGCCAGTTTTCTTAGCTCAGCGCTGAATTGGCTGATTGTGGTCTAGTTTGCATGCTGGCATGTGTCCAGTGATAGAATCAGAGACAGCAGCACCAGGTTCACTCGATGAGGACAGTCAGCTAGACTTACGCTGGCTGACGTCACAACACAGCGACCTGAAAAACAGGGAAATGCCTTTGTGTTATTTGCATCTTAGTCATACTCTTTGCACAATCCAAACGTGTAGTAGTTTCCACCTTGGTACTAATGTTATATCTTATTTCATACAGGCCTATCCCATTTTACAGCCGTGTACTTCTGTTTATGTGCCGACTGTGCTCCGAGTTACATTAGTTAGAAGTGCAGTCTCTGTATGTGTCCAGGGCCAAAGCATTCCCCACCTCTGGTTAAATCCACATGGACCCCTAAGCCCATACAATAAAAGCCAGCACAAGGGTCATACATAAGCCAGTGAGCTACAGAATCGGTAAGCTACACGGAGACCTCGGATGGCCGGGGTGGTAAGGCGGCGTTAAAGTGAATCTGTCTGGTAGCTAATGCTGCTTCGAGACTACAGAATTGGATTGTGGGGATGGCGACTAATCAATTCGCTTCACTGTGAGCCACCAGTGGGGTGCCCACATTACATCCCCTGCCTGCCTCTCGACACGACTGGCCGAGCCCACTTTTGACACCACAAATAGGAAACCGGATAGGGCTGCGTGTGTGGCTGTTGGCCCTCTCAGGTTTGTGTACAGGGGAGTTTTAGATAGGCAGATAGTGTGTCAGATTGGGTGTCTTGATCTGTTAATGTATCCACGTAGTCCGGGTCCTGTGTACAGTAGAGAGGCAGCTACATTTCAGAGTGTTAAAAATCCAGCGTGTCATTTTAAATGCTCGGGGCTCTGCAATGAATGTGTCAGAAAGTGAAGCGTTTGAAATGTTTGAAAGGGATTTGCATATGTGTTCTGTATCCTGGCTGCTACATGGCACCACATTTGGTCTCCTGCTGTGCAGACGTGTGATGGCCCACTAACAGTGGAAGTCATCCATCCTGCCACATGACTAAATGTGGAAGGCAGTAGTTTGTCCTTGTTCCACCCCAAATCCAGGGCTCATGTGGCGGCCTGTGGTGTCCCGTATTAATCATCCACCTGCAAAATATGCCACATCAGAAATGCAGGGAAGAGATTAACAGTTAGTCCTCAGTGCTCCAAGTGTCCTTCAGGCTTGCATTATGTGCTTGAAAAGCTTTATTTTGAAGTTCTCTCATCAACTCCTTTAAGCATGATTTAAAAAATGGGGTTTCAAGTTTTTACATAATTAGTTTTCTTCTAAAAAAAAAAGTGTCCTTTTGAATCTATTTTAAATGGAAGTTAATATTTGAACAGGTTCAGTCGTCTCACCCCTTTGTCTCCCTATCTCTTTTCCTCTCCACCCTCCACCGTCTCCCTCTCGTCCCCCCCATTCAGAACACCGTGAACTTTGTGGATGACAGTTTCCCCCCGGGACCTCGCTCCGTGGGCTTCCCCGAGGGCGACAGCGTCCAGCAGCGAATCAAAAAGTGGCTCCGCCCCCACGAGATCAACTGCAGCAACTTTAAAGACCGAGGCGTCAAGTGGTCCGTCTTTCGCACGCCACGGCCCTCTGACATCCTGCAAGGCCTGCTCGGGAACTGCTGGTGAGCTGTCAGAACCACATAGGACACGAATCAGTCTAGATAGCTTGGAACAATCTAGAGACCGAGCATTCATGTACAACAAAGGTAGGAAACGCAAGGAAGTCTGCCCTGATTAATGTTTCAACCCAGGACAAACAAGAGTAGCTAGCCTTAAGCCAAAGTAAGGACGATTGTCATTCCGTTCAGTCTCTCTGAAAGGTCAGAGGAATAAAAAACAGACAGCAGATAATATTTCACGTCCGTGTGATTTTTGTCACAGTCTGCTTTAAATGAACACTGCAGCCTGAAGCTAGCAGAGAGAGAGAGATGCAGAGAGTGACCGAGAGGCAATGAAACAGCAAGTGAAGAAACCGAAAGCGAGAAACTGAAAAATTGGGAGGGAGAGGGGGAAAAAAAGTAAGAAGGCAAGCATTAAATGAAAGAGGGAGCAGAGCATAGTTGGACAGATGTACAGATACACCAGACAGGGAGATTATTCACGGGAATGTGAGTCTGGACACATGCTTTATCTCCCTGCCCTTGTTCTGTGTGTCTTTTTGGAGTGTGTGTGTGTGTGTATGTGTGTGTGTGTGTGTGACTTGCCATCTGTCATCTTCCTCCACACACAAGAAAGAACAGTCACAAAGTTGTCCCAATACGACTTTTCGCTTCATCACCAGCACACACAGCTTATCAAAAATAACTCTCCCCATAGCTGAATCCTCTCACTCACGACAGGATGTTGCCCTAATTTGTCTCTCTAACTCTCTCTCTCTCTCTCTCTCTCTCTCACACACTCACACACACACACACACACACACACACACACACACACACACACACACACACACACACACACACACTTGTCCTAATAAACTAGCAAACAACCCAGCTCCCCTCACCCTTGTCCTTGAGTACAAGCTGACATTAGAGTCACATTATGACACGGCTAATTGGATTTCCATTTGATTCTTTGCAGCCGATTGGTTTTTCATCAGCGGCTGAATGGGCCTCACTCAGCTGCCACTTCAACAGATGGGGTATAGCTTTGATAATACACATTTCCAACTCCACACAAAGAGTTTGGGTCTTTAAACGGCTGCTGCACTAACACACGTTGATGGCTGGACTCAAAGGGATTTTACTTTCATCAGTAGATAAAGTGACGGTACCAGTGGCAAAAGTAGCAAGTCAGTTTGGTAATTTTTAGTTACGGCATGAACAAAGGCGTCAGTATAGTGAAATCAGCGGTGAGTCCACAGTGTACTAAGAGAAATATATATTTTGCTCAGCGATTTGTAGCCATTTCTTAAGTATTGTATGATCTCTTTCCACACTTTCAGATGAACTTATGTTCACTTTATAGCATATTAAGTATATTCCTTTTAAGTTGGATCCTCGCGTCCCCAGCCACGCTTCTCTTGTGTGAGGAATTAGCATTTTCTGATGTATCCGGATTTTTGGTTAACTAATGTCTCTCGCACGCTAATTAGGGGAGGCAAGCCAGTTTGTCTTTGCTGCAAGGTGAATTAACAGTAATGGGGAGGAAACTAGAAGGCATAGACTCATCAAATGTGATTTATTTTCAATGAAGACAAAAACTGATTTGTAAAAAAAAAGGTACCTTTTTGAGAATAATTTTTTTTTTTAATTTCACATTTAAAGTCTCACGTCTGCTTTTTGTCCTCTCTGATTGCGTCCGTCAGTCGACAGCCCTCGTCTCCGCCTGTCTTTTTCAACTAAAGCGGGCATCCATTCACATCCATCCACCTGTCCGTCACAATCAGCTGATCAGCTGATGTCCTCGCACTTCCATTTCTTTCACTGCTCAGTTCAGATTGTCGTTTGCTCTGTGTTACAGTCACATCCTCTCATTCGCCCATCTGTCCTTCCTGATCCTACAATTCATTTTCTGATTCGTTGAGTTTTATCCCTCTCCAGGTTCCTGAGTGCGCTGGCGGTGCTGGCGGAGCGTCCGGAGCTGGTGGAGAGAGTGATGATCACTAGGACCATCTGCCCGGAGGGGGCCTACCAGGTTCGGCTGTGTAAAGACGGGACGTGGACGACTGTACTGGTGGACGACATGCTGCCCTGCGACGACTATGGCTACCTCCTCTTCTCCCAGGTCAGGCATGAAGAGAGGGCTGAGGGGCCTCCCCTGGAGGGAGGGATCTAGGGGAAGAAGTAGTCTCGCATTGCCAGACCTTCCTCCACAGCGCTGCGGAGGAGGGTCTGGCTTGCGGAGGAGGGTCTGGCTAGTCCACATAGCATTACGGGATGGGAGAAAAACGAGCTCTGGTTTATTGGCATTTCCTCAAACCAATCACAGTCGTCTTGGGCGGTGCTAAGCTCGGCACGGTGCCGCTGCAAAATAGCCTCGGGAAAGAACTTGTTTTGGTGGAACGTGTACGTTCAAAAGTTGTTTTAGTCGTGCGAGAGAAAACTCACATTGGACAGATAGTCTAGCTGTCTGGATTAACCCTGCAGAGATCTGAGGAGCAGTTAACCATAGTCCTCATACATCCACCAGAGTTTAGAATTCCAACACAAAGAAAGCAGAAGGAAACGGACGAAAAGACATGCAATCCCAGAAGTGGGTCGTCGTGGATATAGACTAGAGTAAAAGTAATGGATGAGAAAAGATGCTCATTGATATTTAGTCAATGAATGTCAAAGGTTGCATGGACACTGCAGAATAGATAGAGGAGGTTTAGGTATATATGTTTGTCCTCTTCTAGGTCAGAGAAGATAGATAGATAGGTAATACATAAAGTTGGCCAAAACAATGTTATCATACAGTAGAGACAATGCAGAATATTCAACCTCTGACATGCTTTTATATTCACTCACACTATTGTTACCCTTAAAGGAAGTGCACACGTCAAAGTGTGTGTTGGGGAGTACTACTGCATATGTGGAAAAACGTTGGATAGAGCTTTCTGTGGCTCCAGAGATAGCTGCGCAAATTCTGATAAACGTGTGGGTGGAAGACTACAAGTTTTAAAATGAAAACAATCTGGGGGGGCGTCCTCTAGCTCACCGAGTAAGAGTGTTCTCCCCATGTTGGCTGAGTCCTGCAGCGGCTGTTCGGTTTCGAATCCGACCTGCTGCCCTTTGCCGCGTGTCATCCCCCCCATCTCTCTCCCCCTTTCATGTCTAACCACTGTCACTATGTAATAAAGGGAAAAGACCCCAAAAAATATTCTTAAAATAAATAAATAATTAAAACAATCTGGGGGTGTGGAGTTAGAAAGAAGTCCACTAGCCCGCTCCTCATCTCTGCTATAGGCTCAAGGCTACGTAAGCTGCTGCTAGCATTAACGCTCCTGTCAGCGGTCGAGTGGCTTTGCGGGTAATCTAGGCCATGCAGCCCAGAAATGCAATGCTAAATTGGTGTGGTGCTCTTCTAAAAGCAGTATATGAGACATATATACTCTCTGATTTATCAGTAAGCAGGGCATCCATAAGTTGCTTTGGGCTGTTAGCCTCGGGTAATCGGAATCGCCTCGTCGATGGAGTTGCAGCCTAACATCAGTGTAATTTTAACTAGGTTAACTTCAAGCTAATTCAATTTCCAGCTTTTTATCGCAAGCATGTCCCAAAGGGACCCCACAGAGACGGATTGTACCTGGAGGTCTAATAAATCAACAGTCAATTACAGGACAAATGAATACATTATGCAACAAATAAAACACTGGGAAGCAACAACAACGCAGAGAGACATACTGTAAAACATACCATAACTTATTTACATAATGTTGTTAAGACAACCTGGCACCGCCAACCTTAGATCTCAGGGTAGACAAGGAAAAACAAAGGTAATAGAAGGACAACATGTTAAGTGTTAACCTTTTCAACAATTTAGTCACAGCCAACAGGTTCAGAGCCAACACTTCAAAACGAGCGCCACAGCAAAGCCAACGTCCTGTTACAAGTGAGCTTTTCTCACGACTGAGACATGACTCTCCCTCTTTCTTCCCTCCTTCTCTTTCCCATCACTGCAGGCTCAGAGGAAGCAGTTATGGGTGGCGCTTATTGAAAAGGCCCTGGCCAAACTCCATGGCTCCTACTTTGCCCTGCAGGCAGGGCGCGCCATCGAGGGCCTGGCAACGCTGACGGGGGCGCCTTGTGACTCCCTGATGCTCCAGGTCAGCTCCACCAACCCTCGGGAGGAACCCATCGACACCGACCTCATCTGGGCCAAGATGCTCAGCTCCAAGGAGGCTGGGTAAGAGAAGGAGTGGATCTATCTATATATTGCTACACATGGGTTTCATGAACAAATTCAAGCAGTCAGATGTATATGAACTCCCCTTTTTATTGTATCTGCTCTTAAAAAAGACACTTCCTGAATGTAGCGTAGAGTCTGAACACAGCAGACAACAGACAAAAGGCAAAAACAAAAAAGCAGCGACCGGAAAATCAATAAGCAAAATCAGTAGTCAATAATCGATTATGGTCTGTCACGGCATGGTCCATGCAGAATGGTCCAGGTCCGCATCGCGATGCATCGATGCCATGATTAATTTCAACACCCCTAGTGGGCGGGAAGGAACATTGTCCTCGCCGGCTTTGCTTTCCACTTTTGAACCATCCTTGTGTTAAAGGTCCCATGGCATGAAAATTTCATTTTATTAGGTTTTTTAACATTAATATGAGTTCCCCTAGCCTGTCTATGGTCCCCCAGTGGCTAGAAATGGTGATAGGTGTAAACCGAGCCCTGGTTATCCTGCTCTGCCTTTGAGAAAATGAAAGCTCAGATGGGCCGTTTTGGAATCTTCTCCTTATGAGGTCATAACAAGCAAGGTTACCTCCCCTTTCTCTGCTTTGCCCGCCCAGAGAATTTGGCCCACCCATGAGAGAGAGACATCATGGCTTTCAAATGAGAAAAGTGGCAGTTGGTCAAGGCCACACCCCCACCCTCCACCTTGCCACTCCCTCTCTCCTCCTCAATAGCTAGAGACACAGAATTGGCACATACTAAGGAAAGCTCATTGTGGGACTGGCTCTAGTGGCTGTAGTTCTGCACCAAAGCTGAATTTCGGGAAAGAGACTTCAGATACAGTATTAGGGGACCACTAAGGTCTATATAAAAGCATTCAAAGAGCACCATGTCATGGAACCTTTAATATGATTCTCCACTGTGTCCTGTTAAATAACAAAAAAAAACATGCATATACAATAGATTTTTTTTTTTCTTGCACAGTACAGGTAACAGACAAAATAATAAATAGTAACAGTGGATCAACAACTACAAACACTAAGGTGTTAACAAAACTACAAACGCGCTGAATGCCAATTAGTAGCATATGCCAGTAATAAAAGAGGTCTGGTAATCAGCACTTTGATATGTGAGCTTTGAAAGCGACATGAGACAACTAGCAGAACTCCAAAGGGGGCAAATTATCCGTGGCCAAACTGCAGGTCCATCTGTCAGAAAACCTGTGGCATTATTCAATATATCAAAGGGGAACGGCCTGGAAAATGACAAGTGCTGCATCCACAAAGAAGGAGCATCAGTCAGAATTTGAAATCCGATTAACATGTATGTAACTGATATTTGTGTTTCGTTGTTGGTCTGTAACTCTGTAGTGCTGCCAAAAGTATGAGATTTTAATTTCGAGGCTCTCCTGCTTTAACAAAGACATGATTGGCTATTCGAAGCGAAAGAAGCGCAAACGTTGAAAAGTTTGTTCTGACCTTTACGTTCTCTTTCGTTTGCAAACGCTTATGTTTCCTGATGCTCTTCTAGTAAATCCTACAATGACTGTGTGTTGCCCATGTCTGCTAGGTTTCTGATGGGTGCATCTTGTGGAGGAGGAAACATGAAGGTAGACGACGCTGTCTATGAGTCTCTGGGTCTGCGGCCTCGACATGCCTATTCCATCCTAGACGTCCGAGACGTCCAGGGTTACAGGTATGACGGGATGTGAACTAGAGTGATAACCTGCCTCTCGTTCTGTGAGTTCTTCTAGTTTCATTGCTTTTCCCCATCCGGATTTCTCTCTGAACGTATATCAGTCTGCTATAGCTCCCTCCCGTACATCTACTATGTCTTGGTAACTGAACAATATAGTAGACTTTTAAGAGAAACATCAAATTAGGGAAACAAATGAAATTACCATCTGTACTAAGCTGCAAAATGTGAGGACATGAATGTCACCCATTCATTCAATGTGAGGTGACTGACAGTAGGAGCTCCTCCACGGCTCGGATAGGCATGACGTTCTCTCGAGTGAATCATCGGTTCAAAAGATTAACAGCTGCGCTACAAAATCTCAGCTTCCTTGATTTAAAAAGTCAAAGGTACAACACTGTACATGACACAAAAAAGGAGGAGAAGTTAACCATGACTCCCCAACACTGCATTTTGCAATCAATTCAATTTGTAATTCTTGGACAATTTTTGGATGAATCCAGCAACCAAAGGGATTTGTGTTTAGTTCACAACTGTAACAAACAAAGGATTAGAATTCACTCTTGCTCCCGCTTCTCCATAGCGATGCCGGCCAAGGCTCATGGGTACTGTAGTATTTAGAGGCTTGCCGTGCTATAATCTGATATCTCACAAACGTTTTAAATAGTTAACACTGGAGGCCGTAACGTAACCTATTTGATCTAAACGTTAGCTGTGAGAGTTCTGTGTTTCTGTGTTAACCAACATATCATAAAAAGACAAATTTGAAATGGGGAACACAAAATGGGGGGGGGGGAAACACTTTGCAACTCTATACGTGCCATTCCCCTTACAAAATACTTTTCTAAGTTTCCCTTTTAATTCCTCCTCTCCCTTCTACTTCTCTCATCCATGACTGTTGTAGATGGCATAATCGAACGTAATGAATCATACAGTAGGTTTCACTGGCACGGGCTGGTGGGTGTATTTCATGGAAAGAAACCATGTCTTAAATATTTTGTTTACTCATTAAAAAAAACGAGGCATATTCATAAATAAGTGTCCTTGGTTAAGAATTGATTGAACAGATGCACACCCTGTGAAGGTGCTTCTTGGATGACTCATAGGTCAATGGGTTAGAGGATGAATGCCAATAGAGAACAGGTGCACGCCAGTTCAGTTTGATCACTTTGGTCAGCATTGTGGGTCCACACAATGGAGGCTTCTTCTGTCCTACCTGCGAGAGGAGTTTGTGAGTAGCCGTAAATCCCAGATGTAATTTGCTCAAGAGCTCCACACATCCGCTTTAATTTACTGCCATAAAGCAATCCAAGTGGAAGATTGGGCCACAGAAATGACTTGGAGTCCTCCTGCTAGGAGCCGGAGGAGATGAAAAGCAGCTTGGTAACAGCGAATCACCTGCCCCTTTTTTTTTGGGGGTAGTGGGGACTCTCCAATATGGTTTTCCATTATGCCTCTCAGGTTTCTCACTGTAGGGAGGAGGCAGTAAAATGAAATGGGTTGTTAAAAAGTAGGCAATGATCCATAAGAGGAGCAATATGAGTCTGCAGAGATGGGGATACCGCGTCAACTGAAAGCTGTTGTCACTCTCAGTGTGTTCTGCGTTTGGCTCTCCCTTTCTGTCCCGTCATCTTCCCCGCCCCCCCCCTAACTGTCACTCTTTGGCCGCGCTTCAGGTTGCTGCGGCTGCGTAACCCGTGGGGTCGCTTCTCGTGGAACGGCAGCTGGTCGGACGAGTGGGCGGACTGGCCGCAGCACCTGCGCCACGAGCTGATGGCTCATGGCAGCAGCGAGGGGGTCTTCTGGATGGAGTACAGCGACTTTATAAAGTAAGAACCCTGTTAACAGTATTATGAGTATTTCATTGCAATTGTGTATCTGTTTTGGTTTGTTTAGGAAACAGCGGGCTTATTTACCAGCACAGATGCAACCACAATGGCTTCACAGAATCTTTAATCCACAAGTTCCTCATTTGTAGCTCATGTACTTGTACTTACTTGTTGTTGTCCGGAGTTCGTACCTTTAAGGTTGAAAGGCACTTAATTGGGAGGCGCTTTGGATAAAAGCGTCAGCTAAATGAGATGTAATGTAATGTAATGTAATGTAGATGCGTATCTCATATAGTAACTTACTCATTCATTCACTCATTACCAGGTGAGCTTTCTTCCCCCTAGTGGCCACCAGGAGGCATGGCAGCCTCTAAAGCAAACTCCGAACTGTAATATTTTGTCAACATCTTTGACGATAATGATTTCTTTTTTTTGCACTGTACTTTTCAAAGGTGTCTTCAAAGTCAATCACTGTGCACACATGATGCTTTCACAGATTTGTCTTCTGCTGATTAATTTGAGCCGTGGTGGCGGTGGCTGCTAACGCTACACTTGTTTATTCTAAACGTTAGAAATGTAACCTGCATGACTCCCTGTGAGGGGAAAGATCTTCCCAGGACCAGCTGTTAAGAGGAGCAAATGTCAAAGCTAAACAGGTGAAATATGTGTTTCCTTTAGGATTTTTTTTAGCAGTGGGGGCACGTCCGCAAACCCCCCCGCCCCTCCCCCCACGCCCCCATGAAACGGAACTGACACTTCGCTGCAAAACAAACTAATATATTTATTCCCTTCTATTCACACACACAATGAGGCATATTTTCTGTATTTTTTGAGTTACTATATAGGCCAACTTTGATCTTGACATATAGGCTAAGCATTCTGTAGCAAATAACAATAAACCCACTATTAATTACATTATCTGAATGCAGTGTAACTACTTCAGCATGTAAATAATGCACCTACAACACAAACGTGGGCGAGGGCGTTCAGCAATCGCTATCGGATCGACAGCCACGTGCAATTTAGCTCGCAGGTGAAAATGAACTGACAACATAAGTTATACGACTTACAGTTCTCAAGGACGTACACACACGATCTCAACTGGCTAGTTATCCTCGTGTGTCCGCGCTATTCTCCGACGTGCACTCTAACAATGCAGCCCTATTTCTGATACCGTGGGGGGGGGGGAGAAATGTTGCCGTGGGGGGGGCCGCCACGGTCAAATCAACATAGAGGAAACACTGACATGACAGTTAATTGTGCCATGATGGACGCACGTGATGTGCTAAAAAGTGTTGGATAGTTTAGTAATCTCATGCCTTTGTGGATGTTGCATTGACACCAAACTGAGTTTTTGTTGACAAGTGCATCATGCACTGGTTCCCACACCATGGTGTTATTATGGAATTGTGGGTTGTTTTTTTGTGTGGTTGCTTTGGTTGCCAAGGATTTGGCATGCAGAGGCTTAGACTTGTAATGGCGCTCAGTGTGTTTTGTCATATTACATTAATCCTGTCATTCATTCACACACAGCATCAAGTATTGACTGGTGTTTTTCTAGCTGTTTTTGTACATGACTATTTTTTGGGCCAGCAACCTTGTGGAGGTCAGTAAACACTGTTGCCTGTAACAGCTTGATTTGAAAAGTCATCTGAAACACAACAGGGAGTTGTTGCCTGGCTTGGGACTGCCCTAAAACATAACTGACTGAACCATAAGGTTAGAAAAAATAAACGTGAATGAAAACCAAAACTGAATAACAGCCAAATCGGTGTGACCTGCAAACAATAAACATTTTTCTAAGTGTTTTATAATTTGTGTAAATACCATCATTTGACACGACCAAGGAGTTACCTCGTGTACAGGACCGCACTTGCCTCGAAAAGGTTTTTTCTTACTGTCAGCAAACAATCTGATCAGCGGGCATTGTCACAAAGTCCACCAGGTTAGTAAGTTCACTGAAAGATAAATGATGTGCGCGTCAGATTGTTATTCATGTCCCTCGTGTCTAACAAAATAAGAGTCGCAATACGTCCAAGGGGATCGATGTGGCTGTCGTCCAGAACAACTTAAACCTGAAAAATGTGTGCGGCCTAGACCAGAATCCCATCTGTCTTCTGACTGTTTATTGTTTTCTCTGACAGACAAATAATCTCTCAGCAGCTTTGTTTTATAGGACAAACCTACAAGCATGCGCGTGCCTACGCCTGTTGGTCAGCTCGTGGGACAAATATCAAGGCCCTTATATTGACTCAAGTGGACAAATAGATGATGATGCTGATTATTAATAACATTTCAGATATATTATTTCACTAAAAAACTAACTGAATTCTAAGAAACCAAAGATTTTAACAGCAGACATACTTATTCTCTAAGTGATCAAAGCCTACTGTAAAGCTTCAGCATGCTCCCCACTTTTTTTCCAGATTGTCAAGAAGACAAAAGTAAGATGTAAGAAAGTTGTCAGCGCGAGGTTAGGAAGTGATGAAACAATGAAAAACAGACTGAAAGGGAGGAAGAAAATGTCTCTCGGGGGCTCTGTCTTTGAAGGAGGAGGTCTGACATGTTAGCAAGGTAAATGGTGTTTGTACGGCAGCACCCTCAGAGGCTATGCTGATATTAAAGAGTTCCTTGCGATGCATACCAATCGACTTAGCTCATGACAGGGGGAGAGCAGCCGGTCAAATTGTTGGAACGCGTCCTTTTCAGGACTTTCTGTTGATGCTATATGCTCAAGAAGGCCCTATCCTCTCATCCGTCTCCTCCAACAGGTACTTTGACTCAGTGGACATCTGTAAGATCCACTCAGACTGGCAGGAGGTGAGGCTACAGGGCTGCTTCCCTAGCAAGGCCAGCGGGCCGGTCACCGTCACTGCCCTCACCGTGCTGGAGAGAACGGCATTAGAGTTTGCTCTCTTCCAGGAGGGAAGCAGGTAAATAGGACAGCCCTTCCTCCCCTTCTGTTTTTTTTGTTCCATCCTTACCGTCGTTTGCGCTAACCCGTTCATCCCCTCTCCCTCTCCAGGCGGTCGGACACGGCCGACAGCCACCTGCTGGACCTGTGCATCATGGTGTTTCGTGCCTCTTTCGGCAGCAGCAACAAGCTGACTCTGGGCCGCCTGTTGGCCCACAGCAAGCGGGCGGTGAAGAAGTTTGTTGGTTGCGATGTGATGCTGGAGCCGGGGGAGTATGCTGTTGTCTGCTGCGCCTTCAACCACTGGCAGATGAATGTCAGCGGGGCGGAAGGTCCACCCACGCCAGGTAGGTGTACAGATAACCATAATAATAATAATATGCACAAGCAATGCTTTTGTTGATTCGTTTACCCAGTTCATCCATACCTGTAACCCTGTTCAGCATACAGCAGTAGGTACTTGTATTAAAGCACGTTTCTGTCCTGCAGTCTCCAGTCCGACCAGCGCAGCAGCACGGCGGCCCAGCCAAGACTTCCCCGGCTACATCCTTGCCATCTACAGCTCGCGACAGGTGATGGTGGAGCAAGTGGAGGCGATGGCCACCACGCTGGCAGACGCCATCATCCTCCTCACGGAAAACAAAGGCGAAAGACACGAGGTGAGACCATAGACTGTATATAAGAATGGACCAACAGATCCCGTTGCTCTGGACGGAGACCAGTGAAGGATATTAGAAGCACTTTTCTGGTGAGCGCTGAGCGTTACTGCGCAGCCTCCAACTGAGAGAGACAACGTAAATGTGACGTGAGCAACCTGTCTGAAAGTTGTAAGTCTTCTGGTAGCTGTGCCAAGAGAAATCTCAATCATTCCCAATCTTGCAGAGACGGAGAGCGTAGGTATATGTAAGGAGATAACATAGGCACAGGCTAATTATTGCTAACTAAAATGCCAGTCAACATTAGTAATTAAACTAAACAGCTCATGTAAGTCGAAACTGCCTGCAAGCTTCTCCTGTACTATACGGTAATTTCTCTACTGTGTAACTAATCGTTAGCCTATTTTTACAAAAACGTCTGCTACGGAGCCATAACGTGAGGTATAAGGTAATGGAGCCTTTTATACATTGTCGTGTTTCTTTAGAAATAAACAATGGACAAATAGAGTCTTTAAACGCTTCAGATGTAAAGTTATTCGCTGTCAAAATGAATGGCAGTCAGTGGAATGCTAACGAGAGGTGATGTTGTTGTAGCATCAAAATGGCACCATAGGAGGTTCGAGTTCTGAAGCAAAGCTTACCCCCTTGGGTGAGACACATGTATACACTCGCTCAAATAGAGAATAAGCACACTTGTCTCTGGCCCCTGTCTCCTTGTCACACACACACACACACACACACTGTTTGAGTATAATGCTTGTAAAGCCGGTGAATGCTTGCACTCCATAAGCCACTTTGAGATAACACTTTAGATTTTCTTAGCAGAGTCCCAAATCCTATTCTGCCTTTACCTGTGCAAGTATGTGTGCATCTCTCCCACACACACACACACACACACACACACACACACACACACACACACACACACACACACACAAACAGCTGCTCACACCCAAGGTAGCAAATTATTCTGGCTCTCCTGAACAGCGCTTTCCTGAAAGTGCTGTCACATTGGCTGGTATTTTAGATAATGACAGAGCTTTTTAAACACTTGAGATCATCTTTGTTAAATCATTCACCGCTCGCAGTAGGTGGGCCAAGCACTCGGGAGTGCATTGCAGCCACTAAACGAACACTAGTGTTTTAACAATATGGTTAAAAAAATATTTTTTGGGTGGGGGAGATTTGTGCAGTAATTTGAGCTGTCATGAAACAAGTGATTTGTATTATGAGCACATACATGTGTTGCTGACAGCTATGTTTGAGGTGCAGTGGAATTACTGGATTATGTTACCGGATCATTGGACAGCAGCTAAACGACTAAATGGCTAAAGCAGTTTAGCTGCACTTGTATTCACTTTGTTATAATTACAGGCCCCTAAAGAGAGATCAGCAGCCCCTGCATGAGAGATGAAAGTCATCTCGCCTTCAGGAGGAGTTGCTATTGTGAATGCAGTATTAAAAGCGTTATATATGCACTATAGGGATGCACCTTTCCAATGCAACTACATAATAGTTGGACAGTAGAATATTTTTCAGCCATCGGTCCATCAAAAGACCAAGGTGTTTTTTTTTAAGTGTTACACAAGCAGATTGCTGATAGAGGCCTCAGTAGCTCAGGAGATATATGTAAAAACATCTTCCCTGATCACATTTCCGTGTTTCCCTGTGTGCTCTTAGGGCCGCGAGGGCATGACGTGCTACTACCTGACCCATGGCTGGGCGGGGCTCATCGTGGTGGTGGAGAACCGCCATCCCAAATACTACCTCCACGTCTCCTGTGACTGCACTGACAGCTTCAATGTGGTGTCGACGCGCGGCAGCCTCAAGACCATCGACAGCGTACCGCCTTTGCACAGGTACACACACACACACACACACACACACACACACACACACACACACACACACACACACACACACACACACACACACACACACACACGCGCGTATCTTATTCTCTCTCTCTCTCTTCCTCACATACACACAACTCTGAAGGTCTTTTTTTTCATCAAGCTATATTTCACCCTGAAAGAAAAACTAAATAGATTGCAAGTGATGAGATTAAATGCTTTGGAAACATTTGGTACAGGTGCAGCAAACATCCACCCACTTTTTACGACAATTATATCTGTACACACATACACACTTCTATGAATGTCAGTGATCCCAGAGGATTAGCGCTCCGTATTTCATTCTAATCTAATTTAGGCTGGTCTCAGCACTGTTACAACTGCCTTTGTTTTCTGTCGGTCCCCATTGTTATTTGCCCATTAAAGCCAATGATTTAAATACCTGAAGAATATTGCATGCTCAATTCTCATAGACACCTATGAAATGCAGCACAGTGGAGCTGTTCACACACCATTAGGTTTATCTGAAGTTAGGTTTTTTTTGGACATCTACTGTGTGAAAGTTTCACTCGTACAGACACATTACAGCACACATTATTGTCAATTTACATAATGGCAAACTGTAAAATGTCTAACAAGAATATTGTCAGTTCACTTGATAAAAAAAACAATCTGCTGCAATATCGCAGTCTTATTCTCTGACGTTCTTACTCACCTGCTGTTATACAATCAGTTTATAGGCGCAAGCATTTTGCAGGTAGGTAATGGTATTCAGGATTCTCTCTGGGGTGTACTTTCTGTCGCCATGTTACCTCATCTTGTTCTCTAAATAGACTGAATCCAACAAACAAACTGCTCTAGAGTGCTGACTAAGCAACATGTCTTCCTCCAGTCCTAGCTCTAACTTTGCTGACTAGCTAACAAGCAGTTCCAATACCAGTGGCATACTGAGTGACTGTACAATAAGTATTAGCCAGAAGGGGGGGGGGAATGGAGGTGGAAGGAGGGATGTCTGACTTTTTTGGTAGACTTTTTTCTAATCCCAGAGTTTATTTTTCTTCCCTTGTGAGATTTATTATTTAAAAAAAAGATAGTTACATCAAAAAGATCTAAACTAATTCATATTTATTTTGATCATTTTGGAATATGAAGTGGGGAACAACATTTGATGGGCTCCAGTCCATCAGCAGCCTGTTCCTGGTTCACTCTTTAGATAACTGTAATAACCATTGCTTTAGCAGCTCTTTATTCGAAATTTGAGAGTAGCTGTATTTTCACCATGTCCCTATGTTTACCATAAATATATTATTTTGAGATATTAAGGCAGGGTATTGCAGTTTTGGAAGATTTTATTATAATTTAACCCTTGTGTTGACTTCGGGTCACATTGATTTTTTGTTTTATATCAGAAAATATGGGACGTAGAAATAAGTGCTGAAGACAACACAAGGGTTAAGCTGGGGAGGGCCTTGCTTTTTCAGTCATTTTCATACAGTCCCTTACTTCCCTTCACCATACACAATGCACAACAGAAAAATACCATACTTGTATTCAGAATGAGTGTGCGTTATCTGCCATAACTGAAGCTAGAAAGGACTTGAACTGGAACCTCTCCATGTTTTTTTTCTTTTCTTTTTTTCCCCCAACACTCTCTGTCTCCCCCTGCAGGCAGGTGCTGGTGGTGCTTTCACAGCTGGAAGGAAATGCCGGTTTCTCCATCACCCACCGCCTGGCTCACCGCAAGGCAGCCCAGGCCTCCCTGGGAGACTGGACCCCCACCAAGGCCACCCACTGCCCCCAGCTCACTGCGGACATTGACGGCCTGCACCGGCCCAGGCCGCTATGACCACCGCCCCCTATCTCACATACACACACAGACTGTTATCCAGTGAACTGTCAGACGACTGGAAAACCAGGCAAGGGAGGGCGAGTGGTGTGTGCAGCCCTAAAACGTGGAGAAAGATGTGTATTTGTGTGTCTTTTTTTTTTTTAGATGAACACACACCTGAATGTAAAGCATAAATAAGCAGCATTTATGTGCTGTCCTACTAATGCTCCATAAATGCTTTCATCCGGCCCTTACGAGCTCTCTTCTTTGCCAAGTGGATGTGCCATGTCAGGATGAAATGAGGGAAGCGGGCCACGCGGAGTGACCTGGACTTACTCACAAAACAATGTTTCGCCCGGGCACCGAACATGATCCAGTTCAGACTGCTTAAAATTCCGGACGTTTTTGGTACGAGCGCTGTACGTGGAACGGATGTCATCTCTTGGAGACGACCCTGCTTTTCTTCACAGAAGTCAGGGTGGAGTGCCCTAACTACTGAGCCATTTTCCAGCCCACAAACTTTGAGCCAATCACCCGCAGCGATCAGACACTTACCCCTACGTCGTCCACAAGGACAGCTCACAAAGCAGGAGACTTCGGGGGGGGAGGTTAATCTCGCCCAGCCCATAGTACGGTACTTCATGAGCCAACACAATAATATAGTTTTACTCATAGTCATACATGTTTTGTTTTTTTTATTCAATACAATACACGTTGGTCTTACTTGCATTATACACGGTCTTTGTTGCCGTCTTGTCCATATTTGTGTTTTTGAGGTCGTAGAAAAAGCCATCATTCATACAGTGCTGTCTGTCTGTCTCCATCCTCACCGCAGTGCTGTGTAGCGCTCTCTCTAACTCAGGACCAAACCCGTGATTTGTAGGGTAAGCTGGAGTCAAGCAAAAAACCTCGAGCTGATGTTGCGGCAGGTGTACGGTGCCCAGATAGCTGGTTTATCATCTTTCTGTAAGCACTTTACGAGCCAAGCTGTGGTGCAGAGGGGAGTGTTGTGATTGGGAGGTTTTATCTTGTGAAATACTGACACGTGATAGAATTCCTTCCCGAGTGTTTCGACAGACTAACATCCAATTTTGGCTTTTTTCCCTACAGAGGAGCCACTGTACCTCCTTTATTCCTTCCTTTTACTTACTTTAATTCTTTTTTTTTTTTTTAAACTCAGTCTCAGTTTGGGGTCTAACCGCTGGAGTCGAGTCATTATATGACCAGCTTTGTAGCTCGGGCGTGCTTGCTGTTCTCATCCAATTCAGCGGTCACTTTATTTCTTCACACTTTTTAGATGTTGTATGCTGCTTCTTGCACTCTTGGATTGTGACACCCCAAAAGTTGTGTCTGATCTTTTTAGTTTTATGGGGGGCATATCGCTTTTAATCAGACTTGAAAGGAGAGCGAAGAGAGAGAGAGAAATATGGGGAAGACACGCAAGAAACCACCGCAGGTCGGATTCAAACCCTGGGCCTCTGCGTCAAGGAACAAGCCTCATCATATGGCCGCGCGCTCTACCAACTGAGCCACCCGAGCGCCCGTGTCTGATCTTTTTTTTTTTTTTTTTGGTACTAAAGATCAGTGTCTATTTGTCACACGTTGCCAGTATTTTTGATTTACACTTGAGTGTACTTAGGGAGTACCGGAGGAGCTAGTTGCTGTTTGAACAGACAGTCTGCCAAAGGAGCTGCCGAGTTTACTTTGGGAGGTCAGGGACCATTTTTGTTTGCTTGGATGCAGCGCGAGCATCTGGGCCATCCTCCCACAAGAATACACCGAGCGCACATTAGCGACAGCACAGAGTCCTTTTGTAATAACAGATGACAATTTTGTCAGTCTGCGTGCACACATAACAAGAGGGAGAGAGGGGACCCCTGAGACATGTTGTGACACAGAAAATAATTTAGTTTTGTCTGCGTCGTTTCAAAGCACGGGTTGCCTACAGCAGTTTTACGTAGGTTCCCTTTTAGGGCCCCACCCGCCACTTGATCGTTCCAATTCCTTCAGTGTCAAAGCCATTGCTCCTGTTTTCACTAAGGACCTTTCAGTCCTCACCATGGCAACATAGGTGTTTTATCAGAGAGAGGGGGGAAAACTAACGCGGTACTATAGTAACGGGATGGAGTGGGGGACTTTTTATTTTTATTTTTCCCCCAAGTCAAAGTGGATGTCTTACTATTGTGTAGTGAAATGGAGAAAAACTTGAAAGCTTATGAGCAAAATCGCCGGAGCACTCTTACAGTGAATGATTGCTTGGTAGAAATGAATGCTGCTTTTGGTTTTGAGTCTAAGCATTAAAGTTCCCACATGACTTGATTCAGTTCAGGTCTAGAGCTCAGTGCCCTTGAGTTGGAAGGGTGCTGCCAACTCATGAGCCCATGTCCCTATTTGTCGGTAGCGTTGATGGTAAATGGCAGCACCGTGTCCCGTACGCTCGCGGTCTTACTTAACTTAACTGCACAACCACGACTGGAAGGCTGTACTTCCACGACGTCTTCGGGACAGCTCGTAAAGAAAAACCACTACAGCACAGTAACGTTTTCCATAAAGAAACCTGAAGCGGAAGTAGCTGTAAATATGTTTTCCAAAGAAACAAAATGTGTAATGATGACCACTTTGAGATGTCTGTCTTCGCTGTGTGTATGTGTGAGTGTGTGTGTGGTCACAGCCAAGCAGCTGTGACCTTTTTTAATTTATTTGTGTAAGTGATTTGCAGGCCTTTTGTCAAATGAATATTGCTCAGTACTGGACCGATGTATGACAGATAAAGGAATGTGATAATTGTATGGCTTTAGTTTTGAGCCCAGAGGGATTAGCTTGACAAAAAAAAAAAAATGAACCCTGCACTGAAACACCTGCAATGACAAGGCACCTCAAAATTCAGTGTCAACGCTGGATCACTTTACATTAACATGAGATTTTAATTCATTTTTTAATATAATTTTTTTTTATTACACTGTTTTTTTTTTTTTGTCATAATTGTCATTTTGGCTCTTGCTGGTGTCCTATGAACCTACTCCTCTTCTGTGAAGTTGTGGTGGTGACTCTTCTGTGTGTCAGGTGCGCCCCCTGCTGCTGAAGAGGCTGCAGCCAGAGATCAGCTGGTCATTTACAGACCGGCCAACACAACGCCTTTTCTCTCCTCTCCTTTGTCCTGGTTCCCTCCTTGTAAATTGTACAGACTGCAAACTTAAGCCACATATAAGATAGAAAACGGGTGGGGGGTGGGGTGGGGGCTGGGTGTAATCAACTGACCCTTTTAAACTTGTAAAAAAAAAAAAAAAGTATGATAGTAGTAACTAAAGAAAAAGAAACCTAATGCTGAAAAAAATGGAACTCTGATGAATGTGATATATATATTTTATTGATCTTTTTCTGGGAGGGGGATATGAGTATATGTGTACAAACATCTATGTTTAATTGTCAATCTCAGGTTCCGATGGACCAAATAAATTTTTTTAAATGAAGGCAACTTTTGTTATTATTGCGAACCCAGTGTGTTTCCATGTACTGCACGGTAACAAAGGCTTTTTGAGTTTGTGACTCACGGAGACTGACAGAATTACATCAGAGCAGACGTTTGTTTTCATTTGTTTCCTGCTCAGGCTTTTGTTTTTGATGAATAATAAGTCCATGCTTTCAAGCTGCAAATATTAAGTAAGAAAAGCACTAATAAATGAGTGGAAAAGCACAGCCTGATGAAAGGATAACGTATTTACATATCAAAAATCTTTTTCACTTACATGTACACTTGTTTAACTGCACTATTATTGATTCCAGAAATCCACTTTCTAATGTGTTTGTTATCATTGGTTCCTATCATTGGCTCTTCATTTCCTGCCCTGTGATGTGCCTCTTCTCATCTCTGAACTCCCTCTTCCCAGCAGACTGAGTGTTTTATTTTTTTTTTCAAGAATATTTTTGGTGGTATCTTGTGTGTTCTCCCTGTTTCTGTCTCCACCTCTTCTCCAAAAAAAACAAACAACCTCCACCTCACCCTTTTTATTTATTTAAATGTCCTGCTTTCCACTCCTCTCTTCTTTGGCCCTCATCTTCCTCCAAGGCACACTCCCTCCCTAACCCATCCAAGTCCCTCTCCCACTCAGTAGGGGGTACTGAGTGGGAGACAACCCCTAAACCCCTCAGATGCCAGAAGCACTCCATAGTCCCCAACCCTCCCCTGGCTACTTCCCCTACGTTGGCTCTGTGGTGGTAACTTTATTACTGACCCCAGCAGAGACGCAGTGAAGGCTCTAAGAAGCAGAGGCGTCCAGCATAAGGAGCTGTCAATCACTTCTATCAAGAAAACTCCTAGAATCGCCTAGAAGACACTCTGCTCGCCTGGAAACAAAGGTACCGCTACTAAAATATCTGCCTATGTCTTTAGTCATCGTCACCTTACGGCACGGCCAGGCAGGGTGAAAATGTGATAATGCTTTGGCCAGATAGTCAGCCGACAAACTTTGCATGCTTAAAACTTAACAGTTTCACGGTCAGATATGTGAGGGGGAGACCAGCAAAAGAAAAAAAAAAAGCTGCCCTCTCATGGGAAATCTGTTCATTTCCAACCCCGTGCCTCCCTGGTGCTCTGTAGATATAAAGAGCTAATTAGATATAGGCCTTTCAATTTTGTCTGTGGACATGATAAGGCTAAATCATTCCATAGCAACACTTAGTATGAAATTGAAAAGATACAGAGTTCCTCAAAGTAGGAGACTGGAGCAGCGTTGTTGTGAGTGCCTCAGTGTGATAAAGTAAATCATGTGGTCTCACATTGTTGTGCAAGTTAAGGACATATTTTCTTCTGCGAGCTGCACGGAGTTAAATGCTGTTTGTCATGTTTTCAAGGCCAGGTTGAGCGCTGCTGTAATTAAGAGACAGGTAGATATGTTTAATCATAATAAACAGAAAGAAAATGTACAGACACCATCTAAACCAAACCGACTTGCACACATACTCTACATGATTTTGAAGTGTTAAATCAGCGCAAAATCTAAAGAAAGACTGAAGGAGCTACAGTATGTGAGCTACTGAGAGTGCCACTACAAGATGATCACATTTCTCTCCCCATCTTATTTCCCAAAAATAAATGAATCATGTGACATGCAAGTAGGAGGGATTTTTGGGAATAGGGAAGAGGCTTGATGGTGCAGCTCAAAGAACATGCCAGTCTGAGATCTGGGTGATCCTCTTGTCATGAGAGCTTCTGTCGTCAGGGTCATCAAGCCAGAGTGTGAGTGTGTTTTAAAGCACAAAGGTCTGCAGTCTACAGTGTGTGTACTTCGCACCCTCGAATCTATGTTGAGAAGAGATGCCTATGCCAGCCTTGAGAACAGGAATGCATACTGTCTGGGTTTATGTATAGTTTCACTGCTGCTCGGCAAAAAGCTCATATACCTTTTGAAAAAGTCATACAGCATCTTACTTTGTGTATAACTGTGTATTTCTTTAAAATGTTATCATTGGTGCTGAAATAGATTTTTTGTGGGTCCTGGCAGCAGTGATGCATTATGAAAAGGAGCATTGAAACAACAGTGAAAATCTGTGTTGTGTCAGTGCAGGGTGCTACTTGGTTGTCAGGGCGCATAGAACGAATACCTCTGTGAGCTAGGGGCTGTATGTCCTTCCACCAGAGTCCACATTTATGGCCATACTTCTCATTTGTCATTGTGACCTGACTGGGGGGTCGGGGGGGTTCCTGTGTCCCTCACATCCTACAGATTCTGCTTTGTGTCTGTCAGTAAGCACACACAGCACACAAACACATGGATTTGATGTTTTAGAATGCCAAAGGGGGGTCTACGTTGATGTGGTTTCAGGTAGCTGTGATAAACACGATCCAGATCCTGTTTAAGTGACAGATCCATGAGTTCAAAGGCTAATCAGACAACCGCAGTTATTTGTAGCTTTTTGTGAGACGATCACGAGGTAAACTGTAAAAACATGGTGTTTGTGTTGCAAATTAATGTCGAGTTGTCGTCCTGCAAAAGTTGAGCTGTAGGTTCTACTTCTTTTTTTTTTTTAAGGCTTTGACCACATACCAGCATCAATAATGTCACAGTGTCCTGGGCGCACCTGTGCATCACATTAAAACACAGGTAAAGTCAGACAGGCAAAAACAAGATTTTCAGGGGGAGTTTAGTTACTCTTTAAATGTCTGAAATGCATCAACCATTAATCAATATAGGCAACACAGTACAATGAATAACAACGTGTTCCTTCCTCTCTTAGTGGAAATTGAAGGCCACAACATGGCGTCCCAGATCCCAGCGATCCAACAGCCCGACACTCCAAGGACTGACAGCGTCTTTTCTGTTCTGTCTGGCTTTTACTCACTGGACTCCAATGTTCCTGGGCTCTCTAAGGTGATTCTCAACAAGCTCAACATGAAGGATTACGGCGAATACAGGTAAAAACTGCTGGTACTAACTAAGAACTGATGAGTTGTAAGCTCAGCTGTCTTGTTCATTTTCTGTTTGATTGTCACGCAATGTAGTGTTTGATTTTATATGGCATACTGTATGGGCTATTAGTTGCACTTCCTCTAGGCTATGTTTCACTCAAATTCCACTAAATTCATGAACGTGTCTCCTGCTTGGCAAATAAATTGTCTGATTCTAACCAGGGCTGCCGTTGAGGGAAAGGCTAAAGGAATCTCGTTCCGCAACTACAAGGAGATGTTCAAGAGGATGGAGGAGACCTTTGAGTTCTGCACCAGCTGCAACAAACTCCCAGCGCATCTCACCGACGGTCAGACCCTGAAACGCTGCGTGAAGTGAGTGGCATTAACACGGATTAACATTAATCATTGTTGACAATCAGACTATTTTAAGGCGACTGAAACCTACACCGTTCTCATTTCGGCTCCATCATCACCCAGTTGGGATGTGGTTTCGACATTGATGTGTGAAGCATTACCAGTTGCCGTTGCATCAGCTACCGAATGACAGGCCACCAAGTTGGGACAGCTCAGAGGACAATGGCAAATATAGCTAAGCCATCTGATTATGTTTAATCTGCAGCTTATTAAGAGCAGCTTAATGCGGTTCACAACATCACACAATGTACTGAGAATAAAGAGCGGAGTACAGTATGCTGCCTCGTTGCTTTTGTGCCTCATTTTTCTTTTTTCTGTCGCTCTCTTTTTCCTACTGATTGACACACACATTCACACACTGCATGTGTTTTCCCCTTGAAATTCTCAGCTGCCACTGCCTCTCTCAGGGAAGTTATGTGTAGAAGCAGATAAAAAAACCTAACGACTGAAAGTAAAACCCTCAAGACCTTTGACATCTGAGAATTAGGCTACCACCAATAGTCCAACAGTGCATGCATTCCTTTTCATTCTCATTCTGATTCACATTCATCTATTTATTACTCTTAAGCTGAAGCATCTCCGCAGAAGTGTGTACCTTTCAATGGCCCCCTATGTTTTCTCACCTTGTTTTGTTTCACTTTGTAAGCCTCCTCTGGATGATCAGTACGCCCAAAGTGTGCCATGACAGAACACGTAGGCTGATAAATGATTTTATGTAAATGTGTGTGCCCCGAAAGGCTGCAAATGATTGCAAGGTAAAGTAATATAGACTCCCAAAGCACCAACTGGCACTGGCTGTCAGACCTCTAATCCAACACATTAACTCGCCACTTAAACTGTGTGACAACACTAAAGCCCACATCCGTACTAAGAAGTTGTGTAATCAGTAACAAATTCCAGCCTCTACCTACGGTGGCTGTTTTTGCCAGCTGTCGTCTAAACAGAACAGAAACTTGTTTTTTCAACTGAATGAGAAGGTATACCAAACATGGGTTCTAAATGAATGTAAGCTATTTATGTCTTGGCTAACATTTGCTAATTAGCTCTAAACATGGTAGCGCATTCCCAGGTCCTATGTTCCTCAGCTCAATATCATCTTAATATGACTCAATATGTCAATATGACTTAATATGTTCTTCGAGGTCAAGTGTACAATGTATGTTTCCCCGGGTGTTGAAATCCCCCACTTACAGATTAAGGCCTACTGATTTTATACTCCTTGAATCCTACGCCCTCAAATTTGACAGCAAGACAGTTTTCTTGACTTGGCTCTCGCCAGAGGCTAATTTTTTTATTATGATTTTTACCATTTAAATTGAATTTGAAACGTCCATCTTCTTTCATGTGTTTGCAATTTGAGCTGCGAAGAAAGCCCTTACCGATCTCTTACAATGAGGAACTTGGGAACATAAGAATAACCCCAACACAAACTACATTTGAGGCTGATGGGAATGTCATTAGTTTTCCAGATATTTGCTCATGAACCACACTATAGGGCAAACCAAAATCTTGACCCTTATGGTGGCGCTAGATGAAAGGTCAGAGGATCACCAAAGTCATCCTAATTTATTCTTTGGGAAAATGAAAATATGTAGCAACTTTCATGCCCTTGCAATGGTTTCAGTCTAAACCGTGGTGGACCGACTGACCGACCAACCAACAGACAGACCAAAATGACCATCTCTAAAGTCATGCTACTAGCATGGCTAAAAACATACAACAATATTTTGCAACTATTTTATATTAAAGGTGCCGTAGGTAGGATTGTGAAGATCCAGGACTTAGCCAACATTTTTTAACATCGACAACTTCTCAGTCCCTCCCCGCTTTCCGCTAAAGCCCAAAACGGTCTCCTATGCCCCTCCCCCCACAAGTGAGAATGAATGCATGTGGATGAGCAGTGATTGACAGGCAGTTAGACTGCCCCCCTGGCCCTGATTGGTGCATCTGAACAGGGAGCGGTGGATTGTTGCAAATTGCACTACAGGCTGTAGGTGGTGCCAGAGGAGCCGGATTTCTTTTTTTATTACCTGCTTCATGTAGTTCTACTGGAGTTTCAGCAAATATGACAGAAAGTTAGTTTTATAAGTCTTACCTACTGCACCTTTAATGAACACCCATTAAATTCAAGCCGTTGCCAAATGAGTTGGTAGAAAGCTAATTAAGCCTATCAGCTCTGCAAAACTCTCTCTGTATTTCTCCGTGCGGTTATGTTTACAAAATGATGTAGTCCGGCGACTTTAGCGCACAGAAGCTCAAGTGATAATTACCTCCATCATGTTTTTAATCCTCCGTGTCCTCCTTGATTTGACGTGTTAAGCGCTACTAGCAACTGCGTGGAGGAGGGGTGGTGCACTTTCATGTGGATGCGCCGACAGTGTTGTTGTCATTACTTAGAATTCCTCATGGGTGCGACAGAAACTAAACACTATAGCTTTAGCTTGTATGCCTTGCATCATTTCCTTACGTTTCATTTCCTTGCTTTTCCTTTCCTTTCCTCCCCTGCCCCCCCCCCCATCTTTCTCTCACAGGTGCTTGAATGTGTACTACTGCACCAAAGACTGTCAGAGAAAGGACTGGCCTCAGCATAAAAAGGTCTGCAAACTGCTGCGCCTGGTGGCCATTGACAGACTAGTGGAGTGGCTGATGTTCACTGGTGAGCAATAAAAAAGGGGGTGCTGTTGAAATGGAAACGCCTCATCATCATTAATGAGATGGCATATTTTAAAGATGAGCTGCTAAAATGAAATGCCTCTGAGAGACAAAAACTGACAGAAAGTCACAGTGCAATAGTGGTGCGCTTTTGAAATTTTAATTTAAGTTCCTCAGCCTTTGGATCTCTCTGATTGCTTTTCAAACACCATGTAAACTTGCCACACTCTATTTGACTCAACTCTAATCTGTGTTTTGTGTCACATATGTCCATCATAAATGTTCTGCCACCCGCGCAGGAGATCTCCCGTTCCCCACTGAGAAGTGGTCTAAGTCAGCTGCTGAGGTGAAGAACTGGGACGACTGGCTTCTCATGCAGGGTGACCTCACGCCACGTCTGGACGCCATCTTGTCCGGTGCCAACGTGACAACCCTTTGGAAGAACGCCAGCAGGCCAAGGCCGTGTGACTCTGACCTGCAACAGTCTTTATGGCGGATTCAGAGCGAGTTCCTCTCTCGAATTCTCACAGTTGGGATGGCCATACAACACTTCGGCCTTGACCCGCACGCTACACCGCTAACTATTCACATAGCAGGCGCATCTCACAATGAGACCATGGGAGCCAGACTGACAGACTATGATGAGCTGAACAAAATGTTCCCTGGACACCAGGGCATCGAGATAGTCATGGTGGGACCAGAGGTGGTGGACGGCCCCATCGTGAGGCCTCCTCTCAGGGCGTTTGGCCCCAGGCAGAGGGTCTACATCAGCGCCTACAAGGGCCTCTACCACCAATTTTGGGAGGAGCTGGTGGAGAAAGAGGAAGCAGCCAAGCCAGATCTGGTGGTTGGATTTCATCCTGGTATGTACATCCAAAAACCCGTCAAACATGAACAAACAAAAAGTAAGAAATGTGATTGTACAGCCACTTAAATCTTAAGACAGGTCTGGTTCAAAGGAGACTTTTACCTCAAATGCTTTAAAATCAAACAGTAAAAAGCATAATGATTGCTGCGGCTATAAATAGAAACTGCTAAGCTTAAGTGGTCAGTTGTCTCTGAGAACCAGTGACTTGTGTCCCTTTATGTTCATTTGACAATTACCTCTTTCAGAGAGTAGAGCAAGCAGGAGACTTGTAACTCACTAGATCTGGCCTATTCATTAGCGCCAGGCTTTTATTGGGGCTTTGGGTGATTAATGGGAGCAGCTGGGAAAGAGTTTGGCTTCTGATTGCTGTACTCAGCATAATGCTGGTAAGCTGCCCTTTTTAAGGCCCCCTTGGATTCACTCTGACGAACATTGCAAGCCCCAGTTGTGTGCAAAATAGGTCTTCGATCTTAAACAATCTCACTATTTTCAGTGAACCATTTTCAGAATGATTGATATTGTTAATACAATACAAAAGGCAACTGCAACTTTTTCTCCACTTCACGACAAACAAACTTCATTTTGTGACTGAAAGACATCCGCCGTCTACTCTCACAGACAAGCACCTCATTAAAGTGTTACTATAACCCTAAACCTCCTAAGCTCTTGCACCAAATCTGTTGTCTGACCCTTTATTGCTGTAGAGCAGCAGTAAAGCCCCGACCCAACTGCACCCATAACCCCTGGCTCAGTTATCACTGCAGGCACCAGGGGAGCTAAATATACAGGAATCAGTCATCCTGCGAGTAAACTGCCTGAGTGCCTGGCTGTGTTTCATACCGCAAAGCTGGCAGAGCACTGCATTATGACACTGTTTAAGTGATAGGGGAGCAGACAGCGTGACGGAAGGAATAAAAAGGAAGGTGCGTGTGAAAGTCACAAAGAGAATGACAGAGGAAAAGGCTGCTAGAAAGCAGTAAAAACAGACTTTGACTTAGAGAATATGAGACGGAGGGTGATGTCAACTGTCAGCTCTTACAAAGGAGATGGGTGCTGGCTGAGTAATGTCATCCATACAAAGATAGCCCATTGAGAACAGGCGCCTCCTGATAGCTGGTTGTTATCCATGAAATAAACTGTTTTTTTTATATTTCTAAAGCTTCTTATTTCTTCCAGACCAGGAAACAAAGTAAGTCTACTACCATTACTTTAACTTTTTCCACCATATGGCCAAACATTAACATTAACAGTCAGGCTGCAGCGTATCGTCGTTCCCTTATCTCCTGAAGGTCTAGACGCCTAAATGCTTACTCCCTGTTAAATGTTTTATCATGATGAGAAGTGTAACCTCGGGGATGTTTTTATCATGGCATGCATTATTCAAAAATCAAAATCCTCTCTTTCTGCAGTTTGAGTTCCCCGGAAAGATGTGGCAGGCGTTGGATAACATGATACCATCTGTGTGTCGGTGTCTTACAATTCTCTGCCTCTGTGGCATGCTCTGGGCCCCCCGACACACTTACAACCAGTATACACACACACCAGTAATGTACTGAACAGCTGATGTTTTAATAAATTCATAGCATGCATAGTTCTTCCCCTATGTTGAATCCGTGAATCCGTGATTATGTCTTTCTCTTGGAGTAACTAATAATGTGAGAGTTTATTGATCAGTGCAGGGAAATTCTCTGTTTGCAGCCTGGTTTTGTCTCACTCAAGGACACTTAAGCCGGATGGATTTACAGTATTTGCCGTCATGGTGGCTTGAACCTCAGTCATGTGGATGACGGGCGAACTATTCACCACACCACCCTGCTGCTCAGAAAAAAAAAGTACTGATATAAACACGAGTCAGGGGAAAGTGACATCTGTCAGTTAATATGCTGGAGGATTATGAAACCCAACCCAGCATGAATGTAGCCAGACTGCTGCACTGGGTCGTCTCTATGTGAGAATGTCCTACATTTTCAGCTGGTGTGGTTGCAAGGTTAAGTTACAACAAGCTTTCTCCAGTCCAGCTGAATTTCCCAAAACGAGGTCAGCTTGTTTAGACCAAGGTTTACTTTGTCATATCGGCTGATAATTAGGATGACTGTCAGTGACACGTCCAGATGGAAATATAGTCTAGCTAACAAGAGAGAAACACGGCCGACTGGAGACCAATCAAGCGTAATCTGTTCGATCTTCACCCTGATAAGACTTGCATGGCGAGAAACAGACAGTGCTTTTTAGTGTCAGTGTCATTCAGCTTGCTTATTCAGGGAGTATGTATATTGCATGAGTGGCTTATTGTAAATGAAAGGCCCTGGAAATATATTTTTCTAATCAGCTATATACTATGGTTGATGTGATCCTATGCGAATGCACTATTTTCTGCCAAAGTAAGAGCAGTTTTGGTTAACTTACATTAAAGATTTTTTTGTGTGTGTGTGCTCTTTAGTTGGAAAAAAGGTGATGCCACATACTTTCAGGCACCAATAGGATTTAAAGCGAAACTGATACTGGTTATTTTATCATTAAATTAGTCTTGCATTGTCAGACCCACCTCCACAGCGCTGCGGAGGAGGTTCTGGCGAGTCCACACAGCATTCCGGGATGGGAGAAAAACACGCTCTGGTTTATTGGCATTTCTTTACACCAATCACAATCGGCGGCGCTAAACCTGATAAGAAAAAATGTTAACCATGGTCCTCATAAATCGGCCGGAGTTTAAAATGCCAACACAACGGAAGCCCAAGGCACTGGATATCTGGCCTAAATAAGTGAAATCCGGCGGAATTTTCGTCGGCAACGGAGCAATCCTGGAAGTGGAACGGCGTGGAAATACACTATCATTAAATTAACACACTGGTTCTTCTTCTTCTTTTATGTATCTTACACGTGTGTGTTTTACCACAGGGTTCCACGCTAACCAGGGTCTGGTAGAAGGTTGGCTGCCCACCCTCCTGCTGCTCAGAGATTATACCATCCCTTCCTTCTTCACTATGTACAGGTTAGTCACATTATTGCAACTCTGAAACATACATTTACATTTTAGAGTGGGGATAATGACATCCAATGCCCTTTGAGCAATAGTAAACATGTTTAGTTCACATTGCTTGTCATCTACTATCCAAAATTATAGAACTATTGTTTGTTTACACACATATCATGTGTGGTCTCCTTACTCCTCACCTACCTGACCTCATCACCACAATCCTCAGTCTCAATGCAGTTATTGTTGCCCAGATCACACCACTCCTTCCACAATTCACACTCCTTCCCTCTGGTGGCAAATACCAGTTCTCTGGCCAAGTTGAAGAAAAGATTTATTTCTTTTGCTGCAGGCGCTCTCAGCAAACTCCCCCTGCAGACTCTTACTTGATGATATAGCAAAGTAATTGATGTTGTTCTCCTTCTCTTCTGTTGATGCTGTTCCTCTGTAATCTCTCAAACTGTTTATTTGTGGGTGGATGTTAAAAGAAGTCTGGGAGGTGTTTAATCTCTCCTCAGTCTCTCATGAGTACTATACAACTTACTTGATTAATTGATTCCTTAGCTATCTCGTTGTCTCCACAGTGAAATGGAGCTCAAGCGCTCACTCCAGATCCTGTTGGAGTTGGAGATGCACATCAGGGACAGTGGACCCAATCCATTCACCTCACAGAAGCCGGAGCAGGTCCAGTCTTGTCCCAACAAAACCCCAGTCTACTGCAACTCTCACTACATCTGTTTCCAGGGACTGCTGCTGCATCAAGAAGACTTAGAGGAGCCCGGGCTAGACAATGAGAGGCCCTCATAAGGAAAAGCAAAGCCTGTTTGGAGTGCCACAAGTCCTCTCCTTTAATGTGTGGGTTTCAAAATAGGACTTTGGGGACTTCCTGCAGCCTTTTAGAGATGGATATTGCTCAGCTGTGCAGCCACTTGGCAGATATGGATGCTGAATATGGGGCAGAGAGCATGAAAGCGAAAAAAAAAACGCACCCTCACCGCTGCACCAAACACACTTAATTAATTGGTGAGACAGATTACAGAAAACACTCAAAGCTCATTATGTAGTATGATGGCACTTGAGGGCACCAGCGGGGTACAAATGTTTGTACTTTGTTGGTGCCCCGGAGGTAGCATGGTAGGTGGCTGTAAAGGATCATAGGTGTAAATACATAATGAGACCAAAATCAGTTCAGCCATCATTTTGCGGCCGCCTATAATCCGTTCTGCGGCTACACGTATTCCCAAATCTCACAATAGCTGCTTGAAATCAGATGATATGCATACTAATATAACGCACAATCTAAAATTACATCTCAATAAAATATACAGTGTCGCACTGCCTGACTTTGTTTTATTTTTAATTTATTTTTGTGATTCTGTTTGTAGCTGTTGCTGGTCTTGAAATGGTGAGTCTGCGTTCTGGATTGTGTGATCACTACAGACAATATAAGTGGAGACTCTATAAGCAATCATGCCTTTTCCCTTTCTCTTTACAATAAAAAAAGGCCAAAGCAAGCCAAGCAGCATTTGTTTGACAACTGTTTTCAGTTTTATTCTGGGTTGATAACAGTATTACTATAAAATCCAAAAAATAATATGAGCCACAGGCTAAGAAAAAACATGAGATAAGACATTGCCTGATTGTCTGACACAGTCTCAATCTCAACAAAACATTATTACATTATATGCTTCACCTATTGCAGGCCTGATAAGGGATTGTATTATATTGCGAGGCATGGACAAATGCCACAGGATTTCGCCTCTGTGGCAGCTTTAAAAAGGCCACTTTGTGACTAAAAAATAGACCCATTTCTGTAGGTTTAAGGTTTTAAATAATTTAGCAGTGGTCAAGTGATAAGCACATTAGAACAAACTTTGTATGACAAATCCTGCTTTAGAAACTGCTATCTGTAACAGTGAAAGAAGGAATTGCTTTGCTGCTTATTGAATGAATGAAAATAATTTATATTGCTCAATCATGACACTGATAGCAATGTGTTAAACATAGCCTACCATTACATCTCTGTCTGAATGTGTTCCTTGTTATGCATCTTGGAAAGGGAAGGATGGGAAAAAAATCTTGCAGCCTGTTATCTACAGTGTGACTCTGCCCTCCAGTGGACGAAAGTGGAGGCATACAGTACAGAGAGCATAGTTAGCGTTGTAATAATAGGCTTAGGACTTTTTAGTGGACATTTGTCTGTGTCCTGGTGAGTTAGCATTCAAATTAATGTAGTGAACTTAGATTTCAATTAAAAGTAATTTGGTAACAGAATCAGGTTGGGATCATATCCCACAGTAATGGTTGGGTTGTTATTTTCTTGCCATTAAAATTGTGTACAGATATGAATGTAGTTTTTGTCGAGTCAGGAAGTGTCTGGAGCGGTCTGGAGTTGTCAGAACTTTCTAGAAGGGAAAGCACAGGTGCTATATGTGGCACCGGCAGCAGCCCCCAACAGGCCGATCACATAACAAACCAGAGCACAAGAAGAAACTGGGAACAGCGCGTGAGACTCATTAACAAATGACGGAAACTAAGAGGTAAGCAAGTTTTGGCTAAATTATTGACACTTCTTGAACATCATTTTGGAGAACATGCCTAAATGTACATGTCCATCTTACCATATGACATAAATGTCAGAAGTGTGTAAAGTCGCGCGCGCATGAACAGAGCCGCCTGGTATGGTGCTCGTTATTAACTGCTCGACATTTGAATGACACAATGCCGCAGTCTGTTTCATACTTTAGCTCCCTGCTGTTCCATTCGCTCTCTGTCCATGTTGTCACCATTAAGCTCCGGGCAACTTTCTTGTAACATTTTTATATGTAAACTGAACTCATTATAAAGGTGTCCATGCGGTCACTGCACTCCTCTCCTCATAATGTAGCAGATGTCCCAGTCTAAGAATAGAAATGTATAGGCCTCAGTAGTATATTGGTCTACGCATAAACAAGATGTTGTTGTCTAGAATTCGTATATTTGCTTGTGGTGTTTATAACTTGACTGTTGTCCAAATTATTACTAATGAGTTACTGATCAATATTTCTATTGTTTTCTGTTCTTTTATTTGTCTCTCCAGAGCTGGTCTGGAGACCAAGAGTAAAGCCATGGCCTTCCGGTCTCAAAAAGAGATGTTTGAGAAGATGGAGGAATCTTTTCAAATCTGTGCCTGTTGCGAAAAGAAGCCAAACCAACTTTCCAACCCGCAGAGTCTGAAGCGTTGTGGCAGGTAAAAAGAAATGAAAAGAAAAAGCAGGCCTGTACGGTCAAGATATTACTCATCAAAGTGGTTCATTTTACAATCACAGATCTCTCACTTTTCTCCTATTTTTGCACAGATGTCTAAATGTTTACTACTGCTGTAAAGACTGTCAGAAGGAGGACTGGCCCAAACACAAGAAGTTCTGCCCACAGCTGCGTCTGGCTGCCATTGACAGAGTTGTGGAATGGCTTTTATATAAAGGTAAAACGCATCTGAAAGGTGCAAACAATTACATAAGCCAGGTGAATTCTTCTTCTTCCGCTAAAGGAATTAAGTAATGTGCAAGAAAGGATAAGTTACCATGTCATGTCTGTACTTCTATTAACTACTTAACTAATTGTATTATTTTCACCCTATCATCAGGAGACCTTCCATTCACAACAGAGAAATGGTCAAAGCCCCAGTCTGAGGTTAAAGGCTGGGATGACTGGCTTGCGATGCAGGGAGACCTCACGGCTCGCCTTGATCCCATTTTAAAAGGAGCAAACATGAAAGACTTGTGGACCAGCGCTGGCAGGTCTCCGCCTGACGACGAGGACTTGAAGCAGTCCCTGTGGAGGGTTTGCAGTGAGTTCTTCTCCAGGCCGCTGGCCATAGCCTGGGGGATGAGGCTGTTTGGCCTTAACCCTTATTCCAAACCTCTCACTTGTCACCTGGTGGGAGTAGGCCAGAGTGAGACTCTGGCAGCCAGACTGACAGACTATGATGAGCTGAACAAAATGTTCCCTGGACACCAGGGCATCAGTATAGTCATGGTGGGACCGGAGGTGGTGGACGGCCCCATCGTGAGGCCTCCTCTCCATGGGTCTGGCCCCAGGCAGAGGGTCTACATCAGCGCCTACAAGGGCCTCTACCACCAGTTCTGGGAGGAGCTAGTGGAGAAAGAGGAAGCAGCCAAACCAGACCTAGTGGTTGGGTTTAATCCTGGTGAGAACAAAAATATACCAAACTCACTTTTACTCTAAAATAATTTTTTTTGTGTTGTGTGTGTCAGTAAACAGCTAGCTGAACTAGCTGCTGAGGAGGAGGGTCGTTCTCAAAGTGAACTCTTTTCATTTGTTTTCCTTTACATCTTTTTGTGTCAAGGATTTGATGCCAGTCAGGGCCTGGACCAGGGTTGGCTTCCCACACTTCTGCTCCTCAGGGATTATGAAATTCCTTCCCTTTTCACTGCTCTCAAGTGAGTGTTACAGCCTCACATGACAGCCACACATGTAGTGGGATACCTTTCAGAATTGCAGTGGTTCAAAGTAACACAGCAGATTTACTCAAGTACTGTGCATCAGTACAATTTTTTTAAATTTGTTTTTGGGGGGGGTGGGGGGGATTCCCTTTATTTGATAGTGACAGTGAATAGACAGGAAAGGTGGGAGAGAGATGGGGGAGAGATGGGGGATTACATGCAGCAAAGGGCCGCAGATCGGACTTGAACCCGGGCCGCTCTTACTGGGTGAGCTAGAGGCCGCCCCACCTCAGTACAATTTTAATGTACTTTACTTGAATAGTTCCATTTAGTGCTACTTTATACTTCTCACCACATTTCAGAGTATTTTTTACTCCATTCCATTTATTTTACATTTATTATGCCTTATGAAATCCTATCAGACACATATCAGATAAAGACACGACTGCTTAACACAAGAATATTGTGGCTGTAAATAAAGTATTTGGTAAACTGCTTATGTTTTGAAATTTGTGAAGTAAAGTAACTTGAATGGAATAATATGCCGTACTGTAGCACTGATTTTACATTCTAATTATGTTACATATAATCAATGATCTGTAATTGATTATCATTTCAAACTGTCTTTCCCTCCCGCATGTTGTCAGATTACCATTCAGGCCTCCATTTAACCAAGAATAGCATACAAATTGGCGCACTGACATTGTTTTATATTATTGGCATTATGGTGTTGTATGTTAGACCAGTGCATAAAGACATGCAAATATACCAAATGTCTGATGGATGTGCTACCTCCACAGTCAACCTCTTTATCCTCTCACTGCTCTCTTATCTTCCGTTTGAATTCATCCATGCTGTGTCGTGTATAATGGCTGCTGATGCTTCTGGTCCTCCACCCGCAGTGAGACAGAGATGACCTACTCGCTGCAGATCCTGTTGGAGTTGGAGATGGACATGAAGGGAAGCGGAGCGTGCCCCTTCGCGTCGCTGAAACCAGAAGTGATGGGCTCGTGTCCCAATAAGCCTGCTGTCTACTGCAACTCCCACTACTTCTGTTTTCAAGGTCTGCTGGAGAATGTGGAGTTTGAGGAACCAGAGGAGGCCTGAAGGTTCACACACATCGTTGCTGTTTTGGACTATGAGGCATTGTTTGTATATGCCTGTTTTTTTTCTCCTTATAATGACATCATGTAATAATGTTTTAAAAGTACAATGCATACTGTATGTATTATTGTTAAAAGGTCGGTATCATTTTTCTTTGGTATCAGCTGTGAATGTTTGCTATGACATTTGCATTCTCTATCTCAGTGTAATTTCATATAACTGCCATAGTTGTGAGATTTGAATATACTGTTTCAGAACTATTGTGTTAGCAGAGAGTCAATTAAACTTTATAGTAACAGTCAAATGTCTCCTTATATTACGTTGGCAATACATTTTACTAAATACGAGGGAGACTACATTATCCACTCTGGTTTAACACAGCTTTTCTTCATCATTTCATAGACATTATTTCAAATGCCTTTTATACATTATACACATTTTTAGAACTTTTAATTTGACAAGAAATACTCAAAAATAAAAGCATATCTCAGGCACTTATTTGTTAACAACTTTTGAGAATTAAGAACGCAAAACAATAGGACAAACATCCATTTTTTAAATCATATTGTCACCTGGTGACTTGAGGCCAGATTTAAAAAGCAATATAATAATTCACTATAACATACAGTACATACTGTATAAACATCTACTGTCCATTGAATATTTTATCAAAGAATGAACTTCTCAAGAAATGAAACCACACAACAAGCAAATCAATGTTTCTATCTTCATCTACAAGTACATGTTATGTATACATTTCTAGCGAGATTTAAAGGATAAAACCAGGTCCACTATGTAAAAGACAATATTGACAAGGGCTCCAATGGTAACAGTATTTATGTCTACATAGGAACACTTCTGACAGATGTAAGGATTGTGCATGTAGCGTTTGTAACCAAATATGGACCAAAGAATGACAGCGAGCAGGTACAACAGCACTGCCACAATGTTGAACACGAGCTCCATCACACTCAACTTGAATGAGAGCAGACACTGCAGTAGCTTGAGCAGATGGAGAACTATGATGACCACGGTGACCAGGAGGCAAACAGCAAACACAATGATGCTGCATATCATCCCAAAAGGGCGAAAGGCCCATTCGCCATTTACAAAGTGGTCAGCGGCAGCAGTGAGAATAATACACGCTATAAAGGCCTCTGTTGTGCGGAGGCCTCCTCTCAGGCTGGATAGGTAGCCGCTCGGACACAGCTTTTTTTGCATTGCACCATCAATCAGGAAGACAACGGTGGCAACCAGGGAGAAGAGGAAACACAGGATGTTGACGAAGCAGGAGAGGCAGACAAACACGGCTGCAAAGATGACTGTGGCTGAGGTGATCATCACAGCACACAGGCTGGTGAGCCCGCACGTCAGGTCAGCCCAGTTGGGGAGGAAGGCAGCCAGGAGGATGTGCCACATTTTGGCCTCCATCACGGTGATGACCACGGGCACAATGATGCAGAACACCCAGACAAACTCACACCAGACACCCCATGGACTCACCATCCGGCCTCTGCAGATGACAACGATGAAAGATAAAGCGCTGAAGATTATTTCCAGGAGGCGCAAAATGCCCTGACAGCCTTTGAATGGACCACACATGAGGCTCAAATTAGGAACCCAAGATCTTGAAGAAAAAGTAAGAAGGAAAAGTCTGTTCTGTTATACCAGTACTCTGCAAGGTGAATTAAGTGTGAACACTAATTCCTTGTCCTGCTGCTGTTGGATCCTTTTATTGAGGTAGAGCCATGTCTTACCCACTATTCAAATTTCCAAATTCATGAATTGCTCAGTGTGTGTTCCATGAATGTCTGAAGGGGAAGGAGACTCGCTCTCGACCATTTCTAATACACAGTATGTTGTGTTAAATATATACATGCATGCTGTCTCTATAGACTTTTTTCTGCATGTCACTGCATGTCAATATTTATTTTTTGTTTATTTTGTAATTCATCCAGCAAGCAAAAAATACATTTACTCCTTATTTAATTGTTATCTTCTTATATTTCATTTATGTTACCTTTGTCTTATCAGGATCATATGCTTAAAAATAAACACATGTATTTATTTTACCATTACCAGATGAATGAATGAATGAAAGTTTATTTGGTTACTGAACATAGAACATAATATATGTACAGCAAATTCATTAGAAACAAGGGTGGTAACCGAAAAGATATAGGCTGAAGCCGTGGCTTATTACACCTACCCTGTTTTACAAAACAACATCTACCCATCAGAATTTAAACATAAACAATATACATGCGTAAACGTGTATTCATACACACATACATGTATACATACTATATATATATATATATATACTCATATACGTACATATATACATACATACATACATACCTGCAGACATATGCACTTAATCACAAACAGTTTGTCTTAGCCCACCATATATTTAACAAAAATTGATGTTTTAAACTGTTTTTTTAAATAATGAATGGAATTGCTCCTCTTAAGATCATCGGTGAGACCATTCCACAAGTCGACCCCTTTTATCGAAATCGTATTCATTTTAAAATTTGTTCTAACCATTTGTTTTTTAAACATATACTCTGCTCTTAGGTTATATTTTTGTTCCCGTTTTTCAAACAAACATATGTTTTCAGGCAAAATTTTCATGTAGACTTTAAACATAAAGACCGCAGTATTCAGACTGACAAAATCTGAAAGTTTTATTGCTTTAAATTTGCAAAATATTGAGTTTGTCGGTTCGTTATACGGTAAATGATTGGCTATCCTTATGGCTTTTTTTTGTAAAATAAAAATAGGTTTTATATTTGTGGTGTAGGCGTGCCCCCATATTTCAACACAATAAGAAAAGTATGGAACAATAAGAGAACAATACAGAATATACAGAGATGGCTTGTTTAAAAAATACTTGGTTTTATGTAATATAGCTATTGTTTTGGACATTTTTGATTGAACATGAGTGATGTGGGGTTTCCAGGATAATTTGTGGTCTAATATTATTCCAAGAAATTTAATTTCATTCACCCTTTCTAGTTCCACCTCATCAATCTTTAAGCTCATGGTAGTTTGAATCAGTGTGTTTGTTTGATTTAACCTTAAATAAAATTGCAAACTGACAATTCAATACCGCCCTGTCTCCTTAGCATCCATATGTCTTCTCTAATTAAAAGCCTTTTCATCTAGTATTGGAAGAAACAAAATAAGGTCACAAATATGTTTTTTTCAAGAGCGTCACTTTATTTCCATCTTGGTATTCATCTGTCTGTTGCTGACAGATCCCAGAAAACACAGGTGTGTTCATTCATGTGTTATATCATTTTCAAATGTAATGCAACACAGCTTACATCTTTAAATATTCATTGGCAGTGCCATATACAGTTCATATTTCACGGCAGCACATTAAGAAATATGAAAACAGACAGTGGAAAACAAATGAATAGAGCTGAATTCACGTTTTAATTATACACCACACATTAAACTTTACATTGAAACATAAACAGATTAATGTTTGAATTATTGAGTTTCAAAAATGTAGACTACCTTTTAGGGCTGGCGTTTTAAGTGGGATCAGAAATGGATGTTTAAAGCCCCAATACATGATTGGTGTACAGCCACAGCGCTGTTTCTGCTCCAATAGAGACTGTGTTCACTCTGCTACATGCGCCCAAATATTGAATATGTGACTTGAGGGCAGAAATGGCACAGTTCACTCACTTCAGACTAGGCTTTAAAAGCATAATTTAAAACCTCTAATAAAGTAAACCTCTAATTAGCTAGAAAACTTAACTCACATACACACTTTTTTTTATGTTGAGCAGCATTTACCATTTTTTTTTATCTGTATGGGTCAGATTAACAAGTACAAGAACTAAAAAAAGATGATAGGACGATAGGAGTGAAGTCACCACTATGTGCGCTTAAAGTCACAGATACCAAGCAGGGTAAAAATGAGGTCCAGTGTGAAAAGAATGAGATTCACATAGGTAAAAAATGCAACCATAAACTCTATGGCCCAGATACAGAAGCTGGGTGGACAGTCTTTGGGTCGAGGGTTGTTTCTGAACATAAAAATGGGCCACATAATAGCAGCAAATATGTACAGCACAACAGAGATCACCAGAAATATAAACACAAACCTATCCAGGTTAAAGGGCAAACACTTCTTCAGTTTCTTGAGGATGTTGGTGGCTATGATTAGAGGGAGGATGGGGAAAGGAATGGCATATGCTATAATACACAAGATCAGAGCGGGCTTGTCTCTGTAACCAGTCAGTGAGATAAAAATCATGCAGCTCACAAAGGCCTCCATGACCTTCCAGAATCCAGGCAGAGCAGAAAGGTAGCTCCCTTTCTTCTTGTCCAGGAATTTGTCCTTCACCACTTCAAGCGTGTAGACAAAGGCGCACAAGAAAGCAAATATACTCACTATCCAGCCGTACAGGCATAGCCATTTCAGGCAGGCATAGAAGTTGGCATAAGTGATAGCGACAGAGACGGTCATGAGCGTAGAGGACATGGCCATCCCAGTGGTGAAGTCAGCCCAGTCCATGCAAAACAAATTGAGTATTACATCGAGCTTAAACATCTCAATAATGGTGATGATGAGGGTCATGATGGGGCAGAAGGCCCAGGTGAACATAGCATAGTTCCAGTAGGTATGGGTGCTCCCTCCTCTGAAGGCACCCAAGACAAAGGTAACCACAGAAAGAATGATCTGGGCCATGTGCAGCCCGCCTCGGCCGGATAACAGAGTAGAAGGAGAAAACACAGCCTTGGACAATGTGTCCTTAATATCATCAATTATTCCCATCTCTTTAAATGAGCTGAAGAGCAGTTAAAATGACTGTTATGTATGTCCTCGCAGGCAGCTGCTCCAAACTGGTTGAGGTGTGTCCAGCTCCACTTTTCATGTGGTCTTTTACTGCCTTTCAGGTTTGCATATTATTCATGACACTGACTGTGTGTGGTGATAAATGTCTGCTGATATGAAATAACCAAAATGAGTATACTATAGGTAAAGAGGCATCAGTGAGGACAAGACACGGCAAAAGCAGATCTGCTTTGGCTCCCTGACTAATTAGTTACCTCTGCTGTGTGTCCATCGCTTCCTGCTGTCAAATGCCATTTTACAAATAGGCCAGTGGTGAAAGCAGGGGCGGATTTAGTCATTTTGGGGCCCAAGGCAAACACAGACATGGGGCCCTCTACATCTCTTGTTTCCCTACTTTTGTCAATCCTTATTTTTCTAAGAAAGTCCTACTTGTAACTTCTCTTCAGCAGTCTTCACACAGCAATGATGTCTAGACATCTGGAGTTGCATCTGTAAGAAAAAAAATTCTGTTTAACAGATGCATCCACTGTAAAATTGTATTTAAAAATGTCTCTGTACAATAATATGTATTGTCTTTTTATAGGGAAGAGCTGCCATTGGTTGTCATTTACCTTGGTTGGCTCTCTGATAATATCTCTTATATGGATCTGCTTGCTGCTACATGTTGTTTGTGGACTTCTGTCTTGTGTTACTAAAGTGAGAAGAAACAAAAAGACAATAAGTGATCAATTATGGAGTCATCATTTTAATAAAAAATAACTTACAGTTTAAAATAGTGGTTGTAGCATGGGTTGTAGCGTTGTTGTCATTGTCAGCGGCGGGCATCACAACAAAGTTTGTTAACTTCGGCAATTTTTTTAAAAGAGTTTTGCTTCCTCCTTTTTTCAGCACCACTTGGGTAGTTTCACTTAATTTTTACTCAACTCTGTACACTGTCTGTCACTCTGCACACGCACTCTGTTTGTCTGTCACTTTTTTTTCTCCGTTTTTTTGGCGCATTACAGCCTTGTCACTTTCGCAGATGCGCAGTAAGTGAGATAATGGAATAGTCCAATGTAGTGAGGTCTGCGAAACTAATGATTTCATGCCATTTTTCGCAAATGGAGTTTTAGAAATATATAATTTGCGAAAAGTAAAAAAAAAAAAAAACCTTAAGCATAAGTTAATGGGGCATTTGGGGGCCCCTAGGTAGCTTGGGGCCCAAGGCAATTGCCGACCTTTGCCTAAGGGTAAAGTCCGCCCCTGGGTGAAAGAAGTATTCAGATCCTTTACTCAAGTAGAAGTACTAATACCACACTGTAAAAAATACTCTGTTACAAGTAAAAGTCCTGCATTGAAAATGTTACGTAAGTAAAAGTATGTAAGTATCATCAGGAAAATGTACTTAAAGTAGTAAAAGTACTCAATGCAGAAAAATCCTCACATTTTGGAAACTGGAAACGATCCAAACAGTTCTGCCAATTGTGTCATAGGTCTATATATTGTTGGGTAGGCCTAGTTACATTTATAATTAAACATTGTATTTTATAAACTATATATGTTTTGTGTGCCAAAATCTTAATTTGTAAAGTAACTAGTAACTAAAGCTGTTAGATTAATGTAGTGGAGTAAAAAGTACAATATTTCCCTCTGAAATGTAGTGGAGTAGAAGTAGAAAGTGAAAAGACTCAAGTAAAGTACAAGTACTTCAAATTAGCACTTAAGTACAGTACTTGAGTAAATGTACTCAGTTACATTTCACCACTGAAAATAGGCCTACATAAATGTACAAACTATATGTCCCTTCTTAAAGTCCAGACACATTCTATAAAACTCTACAGTTCAGCTGTTTTCCCCTTCCCCAGATCATATATATATATATATATATATATAATATATATATATATATATATATATATATATATATATATATATATATATATATATATATATATATATATAATATTTGTCACTAATTCAGCATGAAGGTATTGCAATAACATCGGTTTACGTTTCTGTACGGATATACTTATTTGTGACACTGCTTCAAGCTTCGTTGTTTCTATCGGCAGTACTTCTATACTTTGCTTCAGCTTTATGTCTTCCCCTTTATTTTTTCTCGGGGGCCACTTGTGATATATCTTCATTTAAAAACACACAAATTGTCCCATATTGTTGACGAAATTGTTCTCCGTTCTGTTGACAAGCTGTGTATTCAGCAGGTCAGTTTGTTGAGCTGGCGCGCGTTTCTGGGGAAGGTAAATCGAAAGAACAAAGAGGAAGTTGTTGTCAAGTGTTGGTAGCACTGCTATGTGTTAGCATCAAACATTTAGAAATATGTCTTTACTTTTCTCCTTTTAAAGACGTCAACATTTAAAAAACAACTCTGGAGGAAGCCGTCGCCTTGTTGGAACTATATCTAGTTGTAATGATAATTTCGTTTTCTTGGGCTATTTATTTTATATTCGTGTCGAAGCCATTGGTTGGGAAAAACTAGCCAACGTTAGCAATGGGTCGATGACACAGGCTGCACTGCACCACAAGAGTTTTACTGAACACCGCTCTGCACTAGTGAAGGAGTATAGAGGCCAAATGGATTTCTCCAAATTCCTGGACGATGACTTTGATGTGAAAGACTGGGTGAACGGCGCCTTCAAGGTGGTGCAGAAAGACGCGCCGGGGAAGGCAGACACACACGCAGCCACACTGGTCATGAAACTACAGCTGTTCATCCAGGAAGTCAACAATGCCATTGAGGGTAAGTTAACTGATGACGTTTTGCTTTTAACACCACGTTAACAGTTTGTAAGGTGTTTTCTTTCGGCTGCACAAAGTGTATTTTCTCTTGCTGTCACCCAGTTTCCGGTTTCTGTACACCTAGCTAAATCTTAATACAACAGCTCTGCATTACTACTCTCTACCTACTCCGTAGAATTGTATTAATTATAGTGAAGGCTGTTTATAATGCTCTGTCCAGCCTTTTTGTTTCAGTGAGGGTAGACTTGTATATTAGAAACACCCCTAAATATAAATTCGACAGAAACACAGTGTCCAAAATGACCATAACGTTGAATCAACACCTCTCAAAAACAGTTTCATTATAACCTCTTGCTAATGCTGTGGTATTAGACTGTATTAGCTCATAAAGTGGCAACTTTAACATAAACTGTTCTGTTTATGGGGACTTAGCTGCATGCAATCTAAACGATGGGCCTGTATCACTGACTAGTGAGTTGTTTCCTTTTCTTGCAACCTCGAGAAATAGTTTGTGATTTTGCAGCAATTCAGATTACATGATGATGGCATAATGGCAATACCAGACCTATCATCTGAAAAGTGGTAAGCCTAAATGGATAGGGAAATAAGCAAGCTCATTCAGGGACAGCATTGTTTGTGAGTCATTACACTTAGTTGCCATTTATTAGGTAGGCCTACACCTAGCTAAACCTAATGATGTCATGTGATACATTATCCCTTCATGTTTTGTTGAAACTGTTTTATGATTCAACTAAGTGATCATTTTGGAGTATGTTATTTGTGTGGTGACGTTCAACTGTAATACACCCAAATTATAGAAACACCTGTCAGTTGAATCAACACCTCGAAAAAAATTTCAACAAAAAGAACAATCCAACATTCACAAAGGTAGGATATATTGCAGGAATGTTTTATTAGAATGCATTTATTTTAACTGGGTTTACCTAATAAACTGGCAACTGATTGTATAGCATAGTATATACTTTACTTGCATTTTGGTGACAATGAAACATCTAAGATGTAGAGAGGATTGTACAAAATCACACTAATCTATTAGGAGCAGCATTAAGTTTTACCCAAACAAAGTTAGTTTTTTGCTGTGATATCATGTTATGAAAGTTATACTTTTCTTGTTAAGTCCATTAACTGAAATACTTTTGTTTTTTATGTGTAGAGAGCAGTAATCAAGCCCTGCAAAATATGCCCAGAGTGCTGCGAGATGTGGAGGCTTTGAAACAGGAGGCTTCTTTCCTCAAGGAGCAAATGGTTCTGGTCAAGGAAGACATCAAGAAGTTTGAGCAAGACACTGTGCAGTCTATGCAGGTGTGCATTAGTTAAATCGCTATGTCATTACTCCGTCTATAGCATATGCATACTTGAAGTAGATTCATGGTTCACAAATCATGTACTGCATGTAAAACAAAGATACAAATCTACATTGACTCTGAGTGTTTACCGAACGTTATGTCATTAGAATAATTTCTTTGACAATAAGCACTATAATAGTGATCTATCAGAGCCTGACAGGCATAAAATGTGCAGGGTGCTCTCAGGATATTTCTTAGGTATGACTTTTATATTGTGTGGTTCCTAATCACCAGGTCCTGGTGGAGATAGATCAAGTGAAGAGCCGCATGCAGGTGGCAGCTGACGCTCTGCAGGAGGCGGACAAATGGAGCACACTGAGTGCAGACATTGAGGAGACCTTCAAAACACAGGTATACATGCAAGACATCACCACGGGACTCCTGAATGTTCGAGGAATAGTTCCAATTGAAGTGTGCAAGACACTAAGGCAATGGCCTCTCACAGACTCAAGCATTTTTCTAGGCAGTTGATTTTAAGTGATTCAATTTAGTTAAAAAAATATGACATTGGAATATTCATATTTCTGATGCAGGGTAATTAGTTTGTTTTATCGTCTAACAAATGATGATAGAATATTAAGATAATACTTTGTGGACATTATCATCATCTAAAATATGTTCTCTTCCTTTTCCAGGACTTTGCTGTAATTTCCTCGAAGCTGACCAGCATGCAGAACAGTCTGGCCATGTTGGTGGACACACCAGACTACTCTGAAAAGTGTGTCCACCTGGAGGCTCTCAAGAACAGACTGGAGGCCCTGGCCAGCCCACAAATAGTAGCAACTTTTAATTCCATGTCTATAGGTAAGAAGAACCTTCAATATTAATTCCAACTTCAATTTCTTTCTTTGTTCACTGTACTTCACTTCTAGTGGTATACTTCCAGAATGTTTCCACATTTTTTATTTGCAGACCAAGCCAAGCTGTTTGTTAAAGTCTTCACAGAGATAGATAGAATGCCACAGCTCTTTGCCTACTACTACAAGTGTCACAAGGTCGGTGCCACAGCTCTCTTTTACCTTAATAAGCCATCACAAAATCATATTCTCGTATGTTTTACCTGTTTGGAGTAGGAATGCTCTAATGTCCATTTGTGAGTGACCGTCTGTTTTGGCGTCTCCAGGGCCAGTTGGTGAGCATTTGGCAGGATCTCTCTCAGAGCGAGCTCAGTCTGAATCAGCAGCTGTCCGAATTCTATGACACTTTGCTCTCCTCTTGGCACTCTCAACTACAGTGGAGCAGCCAGGTGAGACATGCCACAGACCCAGTATCGATCCAACAATGTTAACACACAATTGGAAAGGGCTGGATAGTGATCAGTAATTAAAAAAAAATAATAATAATGTCAAGTCAGTCAGAATGCTCTTTTAATTTTTTGCATATCACCTACTATAACAGGTGTTCAAGAACCCGTATGAGGTGGTGACAGTGTTGCTGATCCAAACTCTGGGAGCCATGGTCCCATCCATCCCCGTGTGCCTGAGCTCAGCCATGGAGCGAGCTGCCCAAGAGCAGCGCCTCGACACATTGCTCGAACTCCATCACACCACGTCCACCTTCGGACACAGCCTAGAGGCCGCCATGCTGCCCCACCTAGGTCTGTACATTGACAAGACGTGACAGTAGATACTTCAGATGTGGGTGAAGTTAGGTCCTTATGTTCTGTCTTGTGTTTCCTCCCCAGGTGAGAATAATCTGCTGAAGGTGAATGAGCTGGTCTGTGCGCTGTATGACCCCTACAAACCTTATCAGCTGCAGTATGGAGATCTGGAGGAAGCTCACCTCCTTATCCAGATCAGTGCTGTACCCTTGGTTAGACACACACACTCACACTCACACTCTCTCACACACACACACACACACAAAATAATAGATTTATTAAAACCTTGCCACAACCTTTTATTTCCTCTGTTTGTGCTGCCCCTTGTTTCAAGCTCTATATTCTCTCCTGTCTTTAGGAGCATGGGGAGGTAATTGATTGTGTGGAAGAGTTGAGCCACTCGGTTGGCAAGTTGTTTGGCCTGGCCAGCTCTGCTGTGGACCGCTGTGTCAAACTGAGTGATGGACTGGCCGTGTGTGGCCTCCTAAAAGCCCTCAAAGCCCTCTTCACCAAGTAAATAAATGTCCTTTATTTTCAAAACAGTCATAGGCCACATAAGATGTATTACTTTGCTTTATGATAGGAAAAAAAAAATGGCCTACTTTTTTTTTTTTTTTTTTTAACTAGATGTAGACATGACTTTATTTGACTTCTGTAGCCAGCTTTAACATTGTGCTTGTTCTAGGTATGTGTCGGACTTCTCTACAACACTGCAGTCAATCAGGAAGAAGTGTAAACTGGAGGATACGCCAAGTTCATCTGTTTTCCAGGAGGACTGGACGGCCTTCCAGAACTCCGTCAGGTTAATGTTTTTGACATTTCAGTGCACAGGACAGATTTTTGTAATACTTGTCGGACCAAGGCCCTCTCCCGTAGGCAACGATGGAGAAACCTGGCGGAGGATGATTGGGAGGAATAGCCTGAGCCTTAACCTGAGTGGTGCTTTGTTGTTGTTGACTTCTGTGATTGGCCATAACAAACACCATGTGCAAGCATAGGGCCAAAATGGATGGATAGATGAACAGTTTCCTGTTTGATTTTGCAGGATTATTGCCACTTGTGGAGAACTGCTTAGACAATGTGGAGCCTTTGAGCAGCAGCTGTCAAACAAGTAAGAGGGATGTTTATACTTTATATTTCATTTTGTTCTAGTTGTTTCGCCCTAAAACTTTCCCTTTGACATGGATGTAACTCATGGGGCACTCTATTAATATGGCACAATCTCAGATTTAAAGGAGTTGCATTTGTTCTCTGAATACAATCACTCCTTCCCATAGGATCCTGGGCACTGCAGGTAAGTACTTGTCAGAATCGTATAGCCCACGCAGCCTGGCGGGCATCCAGGAGGCCAGCTCCACAGAGAGGAAGAGCGCCACCAAGAACCCCTGGCAGGAATACAACTACCTCCAGAGAGGAAATATGGCTGAATACAACAGCCTGATGGAAGTCCTCTACTCCCTAAAGGTATGGAGCAGGGATTGGTGTCAGAATGAGAATAGATTTGGTTGTTGTCCTATGAAGAGAACTGACACTTGTTCTACTGTTGCATGTTATCAGGTGGTTTGTAAAGCAGCTGTTAATATGCATCTCTTTCCCCTTATCTTGCAGGAGAAGGGCACAGGTAACTCCAGCCTTTTAGCAAAGCCCAGAGCAGCTCTGATCAGACTCAATCAGCAGGCCAACCAGCTGGCCTTCGACTCCGTCTTCCTGCAAATCAAACACCAGCTCTGCCTCATCTCCAAGATGGAGGTGATTCAGTGTCAAGTTACTACATGATCTGATTTGTTATAGGGATTAGCACGATAACGAGTGCATTGCTGAGAGCTTTTGGACCGCCTTTCCTCATGTGCATTTAAGTGTTGGATGTACTGTGTCTACTTTAATCTCACCTCATACTGTTTGCTTCCTGCATCTTGTTTGTGTTCAGAGACAAGAGGCACCTGGTTTTGGAGAGAGCTACACGGAGGACCTGCCTAATTTCAGCCTGTCACCGCAAGAATACATTACAAATGTTAGTCAGGTTTGGCTGTCAGGTCATGACAATCAATTAATTACAATTGATATGATTCATATGGGCAGTGCAGATCAATACAAAAAACAACAGCACTGTCCTCATAAGATGAAGTCAAACTAGCAGTATTTTTGTACATATTCACGTATTACTGTTGTCCCTTCCAGATAGGGCAGTACCTGATGTCTCTGCCTCTCCACTTGGAGCCATTTGTGACTCAGGAGGACCCGGCACTAGAGATGGCCCTACATGCTGGGAAGCTGCCTTTCCCTCCAGAGCAAGGTTTCTGGTCATCAACCCTGATTTTCTTCTCAATCTAACACTTCACATATTTGTTCCCTCCCCCCCGTTCCCCTTTCTCTCTTTATTTCACTATTTCAGCTTTCTTTCCTTCCACTAACCCTTCCGTCATATTTCTTAAGCCTCCGATTTGTATATCATTTCTGTAATGATACAAAAGAAGCAAATATAAATATTTGATTTGCAAATTAAAAGCAGTGCCAACTTAATATGAATATTCTATTTGAAAACAGATAAGTTAAAGGTCAAATTAATCCTCTTGGACTACAACCATGGCAATGGAAATTCAAAAAAACAAAAATTTGCAATTTGATACACGCATAACACAAACATTAGCTTGGTAGACGGAAGGTTGTCTGGGTCAGTTAGAAATCTGTGATTGTATTTATTATTAAAATGTTTCTATAAACTCCCAAGAGCATGATGCAGCATTAAAAAAGAAATAAAAGAGAGCGCAAGCTTTTTTTGGGGAGCGCACGCTCAACCAGGTGAGCCATCCGGGCGTTCCAGATAGGGCAAGTTTGATGTAAATCAGTTTTTGGTAGTATTTCAATCAAATGGTGATTGAAGCAGGATAACCCACCCAGAGATACACGACAAAGTAACATCCAAGACATTAAACATTAAGACAACTGATCTATCGTGAAGCCAAAGAGCTGAGAGGTCAAATTGTTATCAGTGCAAATGTGCCATGCAACTGTACTTTTTTCCCAACCTTTTCTGTTCCACATCATTTTATCCTTTATCCTCCATCTCCAGCTTCCTCTTTGCCCCTGACACTCTATATTAAATCCCATTCTGTAAAAAAAAAAAAAAAAGTATCTACATCACTATCCTCACACCTTGTCTTTAAATTTTGTAAACTGACTCACTTTGGAAACACCACCTTCCTCCTATCTCAGGTGATGACCTTCCCGAGCTGGACAACACCGCAGACTACTGGCTGGGCTCCATCGCTCGGGCAACAATGCAGACCTACTGTGATGCCATTCTGCTCATTCCCCAACTGAGCATCCATTCCACTAAACAGCTGGCCACGGATATCGGTACAGTAACCAGAACGCCGCCGGACGGGCACACGCAGTTACAAATTACTTATGATGGTTAAGCAGAGCAACGACACTGTCATTAATGCTCACAAGGAACAATTCAGTGAAACGTGACTCCCAGTCGAGCTAATGTGTACTGATGACTCCCGTTCCTGCTCCACAGACTATCTGAGCAACGTGATGGACGCTCTGGGCCTGCAGCCCTCCCGCACCCTGCAGCACATCGTCACCCTGCTGAGGGCCAAGCCAGAAGACTACAGACAGACGGCCAAACTGCTTCCTCGTCGGCTGGCCTCCACCGTTGCTGCTGTCCGGTGCATCGACTACTAACACCAAGGGAGAGGAAGCTGGACTGTAGGTACAGTGGCTCTCAGAGCGGCACCTGGGACTCGCAGGCATGTTTGAAAACTACGAAGAATGTGACATCAATAGTAGCTGGTTTACATGTTACTGTCCTTTTTTAAGTCTCAAATTTGTGGCTGCAGCGTTTTAGGATTATAGTCCTGTCCATTTCTAATGGCATTTATGGGAATGTTAAGAGATTGAAATCAGGGTGGTTCAGACTTTTTAATACTGATTATTGTTGAGCTAAATGTGGCGTTGAATGATCAACGGGGATAATGCCTTCAAGTCAAAGCGCCTTGACCAGAGATCTTTAATTTCTGCTTTGTTGTTGTTGTTTTTGTTGCTGTTTTTGTTGCTGGTGCATCTATAGAGGAACTAACAACATGTACGTCAGGGGATGTGTGAGAGCATTTGAAAATCTATAGGACTGATATTTGTTGTTGATTATTTGTCATACAAATATAATGAATCTGTGATATTAAATTATATTAAGGTAATATTTCAGATATAGCTGTATTTTTTTTCTGTTAACTGAGCTTCACATTCAGCAGTTGACTTCAGAAATGAAGGTGAGCATTCTCTCTCTCTCTCTCTCTCTCTCTCTCTCTCTCTCTCTCTCTCTCTCTCTCTCTCTCTCTCTCTCTCTCTCTCTCTCTCTCTCTCTGGTTGCAGTCTGGGCTGGACAATATGAATATTCTTCATGTGGACATTCTTCTATATTTCTCCATGCAGTATCATAAAAATCTGTACATAAAACATTGACATAACACTAAAATGGAGCCTATTGTGTTACTTTTGATCAATCTATTTTTATTGCACTGGATAATAGAGGGGGTTGAATGAGTTTGTAATGTAATCCGTCTAGTGTAATAAATGTATAGCTTTTCTGCTAAATCCTTCTTTCGCAATCCCACATTGGTCGAACTGTGTGTGTCCAATGACTCAAAGGTGCCATGTTTTAGCCTCTTTTATTTTACTGATGTTGAATGTATTTCACACCTTCAAGTCATGAAAATTGGCATGTCTGTCACAGTCAACTGTCAAAGGAATACATGCAGAAATAGAATACTTTACTGTAACAAGGGTCTTTTAAAGTTTTTTCCCACAATTTTAAACTACAATATTAGTGCGGAATAGATTAGTTTATTTAGATAAACAATTTTTTGATAATTAATCATCTCTCAAGCAAAAATGACTCATTTCCTAGTTCCAGCTTTTCCATTGTTGCTTTTTTTCAGTCTTTGTGAAGTTTGAATATATTTTGGATTTCTATACTGTTGGTCTGATGAAAACAATTTGAACAAGTCTTATTTTTCATCTTGTTAAATGTCAAATAATCAGCAGATTGATAACAATTATTTGTAGATAAGAAATCAATTGAATTTATAAATTACCAACAGATTGAAAATTACGTGTTTAATATGTTTTCGGGAGAATTTTGACATGGCTGAAAGAAATTTTTCAAAAATATAATTAAACTCGTTGCAATACCCCTAAATGGACACCAATACCTTGACTAATGGTAACCTTTGTTCCTCTGTGGTTTGGTAGATTCCATGGGATTTCTGTAGCGACACCCTAAATGCATCAGATAAATACCAATTTTATTTTCTGTCAATGACGTGATAATATATCGCCATTTGATGCCAAACTGGCGCTCATCAATGCCCATGCTGTCCAGAGACGCGGATGTAGCATCACCGAGCATCACATGCCGCTGTACCTGCTCTCTCCTCCAACATGGACCAGTGTTTGGCCCTGACGTCAGCCGTTACCGCCCTGCCTGCAGTATCGGTGCGTTCAGATGGTGATGGAGACGGGAGAAGCGGCCTCGCCATGAATCCCATCCGAAGGAGGAATTAAGACTCACGGAGAGTGGGACAAGTATTCAAAAAAAAACTTTTAGATGGGGACACCGAAACGTGCACCTTTCACATCTGGCCCACGAAGTGATGCTCCAAGGCGGACAAGCGCGAGGGAGCCGCGGGCTGTGCCGCTCCGGTCGGGGTGTTCCTCAGTTTGGCAGAGCTCCTGCGAGCGCGCCCACCGTGGAGGCGATTTAGGGAAGACATCCATTGGGTAAATATCACCAACCAAGCGCTCAGTTTTTAACATCACCGTGGATATGATGACCAGAGGTGAAGAAATGCCTTTTTAAAGGGTGGAGCTGCGGCTTCTTTAATAAATAATGAGGAATTTCGCTCGTCACTCTCAGCCTAATTGGGAAAGGTTGATTTGATGTGCATGTCTGACGGACGCTGATACTCGACCACATCGCCTTGTTTTTGTGTCTGAACAATGGCACGGGTGATGTTATGTCACCGGACCGAGCGCCAGAGATGATGGCTGCCGGCTGGTGCGGGACTACCCCATGCGTTCATGTGAAGCGCCCTGATAGCGGCTCTCTATGGAGGCTGTTTATGCAATCATACGCAGTGTTGCAAGTGGGCTGATTTCATGCTACTCCACTGTCTCCATATGATCCCCAGAACTGCCAGGCCTTCTGTGTGTCTGTGAAATATGCTCGGGCCTTTTGTAAAACACCAGAAAGTGAAGGAGCTGTCACTACATGGGGATGAGGCGGTGCTCTGAAAAGGGGGGCCCTTTCTGGAATTAAGGCGTAAAAAAGCGGGGAAAGCCATCAGAGCGACCATGTCGAAAGTTGTCAGTAACAAGGAGAAGAAATCCTTTAGTAAAAAACTCTTCCGGAGAAGCTCTGTCCGCTCCGTTGGGAGCTTTATGAACAGAGTTCTCCGGACTCTGTCGACTCTGTCTCATTTCGGTACCGAGGAGCAGACCGCCGAGGATGAGAAGGACGACTCAAGTTTGATCCCGACCACCACCGGAGGGTCAGTCCCGTCCGACGATAGCGACTGCGGGGGTTTCCCTTTCGGGGACAAGGTGCCGGGTGTCGCCGGACTCAAGAACCACGGCAACACCTGCTTCATGAACGCTATCTTACAGTGCCTGAGCAACACGGAGCTCTTTGCCGAGTACCTGGCTTTGGAGCAGTTTAAAGGGGCAGAGACGAGCAGCAGCAACGAGAAGTCCAAGTCCAACGGGCTGCTGGTGCAGAAGAAGGGGAGCCAGCAGCAGCAGCAGCAGCAGCAGCAGCAGCAGCAGCAGGAGGAGGCAGGGGAGGTGACTGAGCAGCTGTCCGGTCTGGTTCGGGCTCTGTGGACCTTCGAGTACACGCCTCAGCACAGCAGAGACTTCAAGGTAGGCTGTGCATCATGCGGGACTCCTTACCCGTCAGTCTGAAGAATGTTGCTGGATTAATTTGGTTCAAACGTGTAATAAATGTAACAACAGACTACACTGTAGCCTACTATATAGCTACAGAGAGGCTGGCTAGTTAGTTCATATCGACCCAAACTTGATCCTGCTTAGAATAAAGTTTCCAGATACCTTCAGTACCCCCTGATTTATTTTAATACTTACAGAGGAACTTAATAACAAACAAACTGAGATGTCAGGTGAGGATATGGTCTTCTCAAGTTATTAACTTTGTTGTTTTGCTGTTCGTCATCAGGAGCCCCGGCTTTTTTATTTGGTCCATGTCATTCTTAAAAGAAGAGTACAGTCACTGTTAGGATTGCAAATGGCCCTACTGAATAGCACCTCAGCCCCAGTTTGTGGACTATTAAGGACAATACATGACAAGTGGGATCAGCAGCATCTGAGACTACTTTTTAAATCATCAGTGGGAAATAAAAAAAACGTTCTGTGCTCTGTCAATTCTGACATCTATAATACCAGATGCAGATGCTTTGGTCCCACCGATTAGTACGGAAAATATAAATTTGAGTCTGTCTTATATAAAATTCCTTCATTTGTCAGAATAATTGCAGACAGGTCTCTTCTTTAGTCAAGAATCAGATTCCAGCACATCTCACAGTTCTGATATCAGTTCATGTAATATTTGCGCTTACAATCAGCGTTTTTATAGGCTAATAAATCCTAATGAAACAAGTGCAGTCAGTGTTCCTGGACTAACGCTGCTTACTTCAAAAGGCTGTTTTAGCCGGGCAGCTGAGTCCTAGATTTGAGCTGTAATAAAACTCATCTGTTTTTGGAACTGCTTTATTGTCTGTCCCACACTTATCAGCTTTTGTTGCAGCCTCCTTTTCTTTCTCATCGTTTCACCTCATGGTTGGTTCGCCTGTCACAATCACAAAGGTTTGTTCTTTCGCAACAGGGATACTTTATTTTTATGTCTTTTTCTGTCTGATAACCTATTTCTTTCTTTCAGAAGTTCAAAATAACAGAGACCATTTAAATTGTTACAACACATTGCTTATTCTTGACAGTGTTACTATTTCTGTCCACTTTTTTCTACCTTGGTTGCCAGCCAAAGTACAAACTGTCTGATTGGATATAGATTGTTCTCTCCCGAGTGAGAGGCCTTGAATCTGTAACTCATTGGAAAAAAAAAGAAGTTCAAACCCAGACTATCAGGCACTTTACATTAACAATATTTGTAAAATTTAGTATTTCGTTAGTGATAAATGAGGAATCCTGGCAATATATCCAAAAGCTAATGGTGATTCATCTTTTTTTTCTCTTTTTTTTTTTACGTATATTATGTTGGCTAACATCCCAAGCTGTTGCTTTTTAATAGCATCATTCCGTGTATATGTTCGTGCAGTAGAAATAAAGTCAAAGTCAGTAGACTTTCCCTTTTTAATAACTTAAAAGATCCAGTATTTGGATGGAAAGAAAGGATTCTCATGCTCAAACTATTTGACAAAATTGTTATTTTGCTCACCAACTTGTACATCTCCAACTTAAGTGCAGCTAATTGAACTTTAGTGATGTTATTTTTGTGGTCAGTGTACATCACAGCTCATCATGCACATTTTTTTGCTTTTTGTTTTGCGCCTCTTTCCCTCCGACCACAATCTGAGCCGAAACTGAGAGCACTTAAAGATCATTAGGAAGACATCCGTAATAATAACACAGGGGAATTATCCGCTGCGTCTCAGAGACCATTTTCTCCCAGAAGCAATTGGTTTGAGGATTTTGTTGCTTTACACCAAACTGCCACTGAGTACGATCTGCACAAACTCTCATAGATGATGGCAAGAGACATTCACCATTTGTGAAATGCGATGCTTAATTTGACGATGTGATTGATTGGGAAACAAATCCAACAAATGGTGGGAGTCTGTAAACAACACAAGGTTACTGAAATCAATAGTTGATACAATTATTAGATGTTTTTTTTTATTTTGTAGATCTGTATTGTAGGGATATTAAATGAGAAACTGATATGAATGGAATAACTAATTACTGTAGCTGTTTAAGAGCAGCATTCCTTTCTCGAATTATATTTGTACTGTTGCATACAGTATATTGTGAGCATCATCAATATTTTGACATTAAAATTATTACTTTTACACAATGCATCAGACCCATTTTTTTTGACACTTTCCTTTATTTCACCAGAACCTTGAGAAAGCATTGCCTTTCATAGGACACACTATTTTTGTCAAGGTGTGCTGTTTACACGAGATACAGATATTTAAAACAATGCCTCATTAATATTCAGTCCGCATTTCACTCTCTGTCTAAATCTCTTAATTGCTTGTTCGCCTTAAAATTGACTCATAATCAGTAGGGTTGGGAAAAAAAAATCGAAACAGCATAGTATCGCGATGTTTTCCGTGGCTGTACTGTATCGATACACAGACGCCAAGTATCGATATATTCTTATATGTGTTGGTCCGTTTGTCTGCTTGACAATCCCATTTTGCAGCAATAAAATAGAAGTAAGATGAACAAACAGAGAAAATTATCTTTTTAGATGAAACAGATGTTGAAAAAGTTTTCTTTTGGGGACATCATTTGGAATTGGGCAATTAATTGCAACATATCGCAGAATATTGCAATATGTTTAAAATCGCAATAATATCGTATATGGACATAAGTATGGTGATGGTATCGTACCGTGAGGCCTGCGGTGATTCCCACCCCTAATAATCAGAGGGGCATACTAAGGCTAGCTCGAGAGCTATCACCAACAAACCTCTGTAGCCAAGCCACAGAAGGAAGGCTAGTTCTTTATTTGCACCACATCTTGTACAAAATGCTGAGGCTGCATTGGTAATGCCTTCAAAATGAAAAAAGAACGTCTGGTGGGACAGGCTGGGAAAGACACACAGTCCCCTCATGTCTTTGACCCAGCGTGACATTTGATAGCCAGTAGAGGTGACTTTACTGGGTGGCTCTGCAGAGTAAACACTGTTGTCATCTCCGATAGCTAATCGTCAGTGAGGTTAAGATGTCGATTTTTCCGCCTGTGTCCCGGTTTTTGAAAAGCTTCTCCGCGCCTACGTCTCACCATCACCCGCATCGCTGCTGACCTTTTGGATTGTGCTGATCATCATCCTGGTCAAACATGCTGAATATTTTATGACGAGACAGTGATGTCGACAAAATCCTTTCTGTTTTAGGAGCAGTCCACTTAAACCAATCATGTGTTTGTCCTGCTGCAGAATGTGGTTTCCAAGAGCGCTCTTCAGTTCAAGGGTAACTCCCAGCACGATGCCCAGGAATTCCTCCTCTGGTTGCTGGATAGAGTTCACGAAGACCTCAACCATATCATCCACCCTGACATCAGACCCCCCAGGAAGGTAAACAGCAACTTAGAACACAGTTTTCTCCGTACAGAGTACCTTTATATTCAAAATTATGTGAATATCTGAACAGTGATTTTATGTTTTGACAGGATGTTAACCCTTTTGTAATTCCCAACTGATCAATATTGAAATAAACTGAATGTTGCGATACTATAAAGTGTACTACCGGTGACTGCCGCTGTTATATAACATGCATTTTACCGTGCCTGTTTGCCAAATAATTGCTCTGTGTCTGTTGTTTTCCCAGCCTCCAGGAGAAGAGGAAAATGCCCCTGAAGGATCTCCACTACCAGCACCTGGATCTTTTGTACAAGAGTTGTTTCAGGCACAATACAGGTGAAACTTTCAATTGCTGGTATATACTCTGTTTATACCGTCTGCAAATATTTACTACTAGCTCACATTCATATTGACTGAAAATCAATGAGGAGTTCATAACATCCTGTATCTTCTATATCGCAACAATTATGACGTATGCCACACAACACATAACGCACAACTTTTGTGATAAAATATTCTAAACTTAAGGATCACTTACTAGTTTTGTTTTGTAGAGCTTTTGACCATATCCCACGAACTTGCTCGGGTGTCATCACGTGACCTAAGAACAGAACTTGAAGCGATTGTATTGACAAAAAGAAACGGTGATTACAAGTTTAAACTCCAGGGATATAAAGTTGATGTAACTGATTTTATCTAACTCTAACTGTATTATACATTACTGTAATATATGGCACTGATGTTTAAAATGATACACCGATAATACTGCATCTTTATGCTCTCCTATGCTCTTAACAGCAAACTGTACAGATAATTGTGAACACAATGTTTCTGGAAGTGGATGTTAGGTTTTTCTATCCTGTATTCCACTAATTTGAAAGGAGCAGTTCCATATTTTGCAAAACTTATTTTCTTTCTTCACCGTGAGTTGAGATAAGAAGATCAATACCAGCTCATTCAAACGAGTGGTATCAATGTTCTCATTCAACTCTCGGCAAGAAAGTGAATAAGCATATATCCCCAAAAAATACATTTCTTTGTAATGATACACAATCACAGTATTCCAGCTGAATGTAATTATTCTCGCCATGTCTCTGTGTAGGTCCTCTCTGACCTGCCCTCACTGCCAGAAACAGAGCAACACCTTTGATCCTTTCCTCTGCATCTCACTGCCAATCCCGGTACCTCACACACGGTAAGATGACTCTGCATCGTGTTTATGAGTAAGACAATATCTGTCAGACAAAAAAAGTCCCTGTATCCAAAACATGCAACGAGACGAGACCCAGTCTGAACCCAGCATTAAAAGAAGTGTCAAACCCAGCTTTGACAAACACTGTGAAATATCTGACAGGAGGAAGTTAAAATTAGAAGATGCTGTCTATGTTTGCAACATCAGTCCAGTCGTGGTTATGAAACAGCCAATTAATTCCAGTCTTTCTGTGTTGCAGGCCCCTGTATGTGACAGTGGTGTACCAAGGAAAGTGCTCCCACTGCATGAGAGTCGGGGTGGCGGTGCCTCTTTCTGGCACCGTGTCCAGGCTGAGACAAGCTGTGGCCCAAGAGACCAAAATCCCTGCCCAACAGGTGCTGTCTTATTAGGAAACTTCCTTTTTTTAGTGCCATTAATGTATCAAGATTAAGAGGATTAAAGATGGGGTGTGCTACTTTGAGGAAACTGGATGGCGAAGGAGTGTTTTTAGTCAGATGTGAGAGAATTTGATGGTCAAGTATTTGATTTATCTCATAGTAGAAGACCAGCCTTTTATTATCAGTGCTTTATAAATATCCATATATGTATGTAGTGTATTTCAGAATATAAAGCCTCTTTTGATATTTAGAAGCACCTCTTTTTTGTCACTTGTTAGTTTGTTTCACAAATTTTCATCAAATGATTCAATCCAAATGCAAACCTGCTTTTGTTCCCTGTCTCTGCTCAGATCGTCCTCACTGAAATGTACTTTGACGGCTTTCACCGTTCCTTCTGTGACGACGACGACGACCTCGAGATCATTCAGGAGAGTGACTCCATCTTTGCCTTCGAGACACCTGAGCTATTCAGACCGGAGCAGATCCGCTCCAAGCGAAATGGTACATACAGTACATCCTGTTTTTGTCTCTGAGAAATAAGTTTAGCTCTTGGTCTTATTACGCCTGTAGGAGTCGAGATCAGATTAGAAATGGACTAATATTAGAGATGTGCTTTATTCGGGGAGCTGCCACACACGCACACACACACACACACACACACACACACACACACACACACACACACACACACACACACACACACACACACACACACACACACACACGTGTGTATAATTTTCAATTTCACATTTGTATCTTTACATTTTGTGTGTTTATTACAGGGAGCCCACATGCAAATCTCAACCAGAACAACCTGAAGTATGGCACAGATAATAATAGGATATCCACACAAATACAAGAGCCGACGACCCCACCTCAGAGTCCCAATAAGAATAGTGGACAGGCTGAGAAGATCGTCCTGCTGGTGTGTAACAGAGCCTGCGCTGGACAGCAAGGACGCAGGTATTAAACAACACTTGAAAAGGTTTAAATTATTATCCCAAGGAAATCTTTAAAACTGATGTTTTGTTTTTGTAATTCCGGCAGGTTTGGTAATCCATTTATTCTGTATTTGGAGCGTACAGTGACATGGGATGTACTTCAGAAAGAGATCTTGGAGAAGATGCGGCATCTTTTGCGCCCTGGAGTCTTTGTGCAGGTACATCCTCATCACATACTCTTTGATTTTTAATAATCTTTTAATTCCATTTTAATGTGTTATGTTTTTTTTTAACGTCTTACCCTTGACGGTCTGTAGGTAGGGCCCTTCACTTTACGTGTGGTAGGAGTGGTTGGAATCACATACCTCTTGCCTCAGGAGGAGCAGCCGCTCTGCCATCCCTCTGTGGAGAGGTAATTTTACTTATCGCCACAAGGGGGGAGTGTTACCGCACTTGAATAGTCATTATATAAACCCTGCAGTGAGTTCAAGCCACTTAAAGCTTCAGTATGTAGGCGGACTCTTCAGTCGTATTGATGTTAATATATCTCCTGAGATTTATAATAGCTTGTCTGAGTTTTTAGAGATTTTCTTCTAAGAAAATTATGAGTAAAATGAATAAAAAAAATATAATGTGTGTTTCTCTCAATCTATTTACCAACAGGGCATACAAGTCTTGTGGTCCTGGAGGGCCACCTCATGTCAAAATTGTTGTTGAATGGGACAAGGAGACGAAAGACTAGTAAGTGACAGCTGAAGCAACAATCACTCACACTTTAATTAAGCTCAGGGCAGACAGCTGTGTGATGTATCCTTTCAGAGCTCTGCGTTTTAACACAAATACATGTAGAAAAATGTCTTTACAAGTTTTGTGTGATCCCTCTGTGACTTGTGCCGTGTTATGCCCCCGCAGTCTGTTCAAAAGAACTGAGGATGAATACATCCCAGATGCTGAAAGCGTGCGTCAAGTAAAGGAGCAGCACCTGCAGCCTCAGACCTGCTCACTTGCCCAGTGCTTTCAACTCTACACCAAAGAGGAACAGGTAGGCTGAGACATGCTGTCATATAAGCTGCAGGAGTGTTAGAATTAAAGAAGTGTTTTATTCTTCAGGTTCATGTGAGTAAGGGAAGTGATGTTGGGTTATATTTCTATTCATTTGATTTCAGTGGTGGTGTGGGCAGACAATTACAAACAGTAGATGGCAGTACAATTACACTTTTCTGCCACTTTTCTTTTGCTATATTATATTGCTTACGAAATGTTTAAAGAAATCAATTCATACCATAAAAAAAAGCATATGTTAACAGGTAAAATGTTACTTTTTAATTACTGACTTTTCTTCACATTCATTTCAGCTTGCTCCTGATGATGCATGGCGTTGTCCACACTGTAAGCAGCTTCAGCAGGGCAGCATCAAGCTCAGTCTGTGGACCCTGCCAGACATCCTCATACTTCACCTGAAACGCTTTAGACAGGTACTCATGTAGACAGTCTAGTAAATAAAGGTGCCAAAATGCTTAGATTTCTAAAAGTTAAAATATATATATATATATATATATATATATATATATATATATATATATATATATATATATATATATATATAAGTGAGAGAAAGAGATTTTTCATTTTCATATTACTGTGTAGGAACTTTAAAAAAGTAGAAATGAAATGCCATAAATGTGTCGTGTCTTCAGGATGGGGATCGACGAATGAAGATGCAGAACATGGTTAAGTTCCCGCTCGCAGGCATGGACATGGCACCCCATATGGTAAAGAGGAGCCAGAGCAGCTGGAGTCTCCCCTCCCACTGGTCACCGTGGAGACGGCCTTATGGGATGGGCCGTGACCCAGAGGACTACCTTTATGACCTGTATGCAGTGTGTAACCATCATGGTACCATGCAGGGAGGACATTACACAGGTAGCAAAGCAGCATCAACAACCAACCACAACTGATGTTCCTTTCAAAAAAGTTTTCCAAGATATTAATATTTGTATTGTGTTGTGTCCTGTAGCTCACTGTAAGAACTCCATAGATGGACAGTGGTATTGCTTTGATGATAGTGATGTTCAGCCCATACCTGAAGATGAGGTCTGCAAGCAGACCGGTTACATCTTGTTTTATCAGAGACGTGCCACAATTCCATCTTGGTCTGCCAACAGTTCTGTGGGAGGTAATCTTTATTGCTATTAGCTTGTACAATCTCGTATGTACATGTTTAAATATATTATACATGTTCAACCCATAGACTGTATATGAAGATGGACGACCCGTCTCCACTTCCTCCCACTGTACAAAAGTGAAGCCAAAATATCCCGTATATGGGCGCTGCCATCTTGTAATGTTGGAGCCAGAGTCCGCGCAGTAGTGATCGGGCGGTGGAGTCACTGTATCAAAGTCCCGCCCATACACCCGCCCGACCAACTGCTAGTCAATAACAGCTGTCAATCATGACATTTCACCCCATTTTTATAGCATCTAACAAATAAAAACCAAACTTATCACAAAAATAAAAACTTGAACAAACATCAGCGTGATAGCAACTACCTAAAATGACAGAAAACATCTTTGGGAAATATGTATTTGATGTGCACTTTGATTTTTTAGTTTGTCCCATGTCCCATCCTTTAAAGGAGTGATAGAATGCAAAGCCAATTTTACCTTGCCATAGTTGAATAACGACAGTTTGGTGGGTAAATAGTAGATACATAGAACCTCAAAATCCCATTGACACCTCTTTCCTCTGCAAATCTCACAATTTGAAACTGCCTCTGAAAACGGGCGAATCTCAACGAGCCGCCGAGTTGACGTCAACTCAGTGGCTCCTCCTCATTTGGCTCTAGTCTCTACCTTTGCCACGCCCAAACATTTACATAGGCTACACCACTGATCTGAGGTCAGCTTAGTCTTCTGAATAGGTCGCGTAGATCTCAGAAATTGTATAGCTACATTGTTCATCTGCTATTTTACCACTAAATTCTAAATTCATTGAGACTTTTTTATGCAAGAAATCAACTATGTAGAGGTCAAATATGGACCGTTTTACGAAAATTGATGGCTAAACCGGCCCGCTGTGAGGTAGATGGAGCTCCGTCAGCGCTGGCAGCCCACGGTGCTCGATACCTGCGCAAAGTCACCTTTCCGGGTTAGTGGACTACCAAACGCCGCTGCCCTGACAGAGCTCCAGGGCCTGCAGGTCCCCTCTTCCTGCTAAATGGTCGGTGTGTGTGAGTGAGAGCGCGGTCAGCGAGCTTGTTACGCCCGCAATCTCTTACCACAGGTTCCAGTTAATCTTATAATGGATATGTGTGTTGAGTTATTTAAACAAACGATCGGGGAAATAAACGCCTCTTGTCCGTGAGTGAGCTGTATGGAGCTCTGTCAATGAGAGCTAGCTTGCCTCCTCCTAACAAAACCTCTAAAATTCACAAAAATGCATTAAAATAGCTTTGTTAAGAATTTAGGGTAGCTGTGATATACATGTCGTGACGAAATTCAAACTGTAAATATACGACAGTTATGATGAAAGTGTAGCATCGATCTTTTCCCATAGGATTAAATGGGACACATAGCCTAGCTAGCAGCTCCTCCTAAAGAGACCCCTCATGTTCACAAAAATACCTTAAATTGAAATTGGACACCATTGTTAACTTTATAAGACCTTGGGGTAGCTGTTATATAAGTGACGTGACGAAATTCAAACTGTAAATATACGACAGTTATGATGAAAGTGTAGCATCGATCTTTTCCCATAGGATTAAGTGGGACACATAGCCTAGCTTGCAGCTCCTCCTAAGTAGACCCCTCATGTTCACAAAAATGCATTAAATTGAAATTGGACAGCATTGTTAGCTTTATAAGACCTTGGGGTAGCTGTTTTATAAGTGACGTGACGAAATTCAAGCTGTAAATATACTTTAATTATGCTGGCAGCTGGCCAGCTCTGGAGCTCTGCGGAGCCCCGAGCCCCGGTCGTCCAGTAACCGCGAAACTGTGACTTTCACTGGGTATGGAGGTTGCCGCTTTCTCTCCAGACTGTGTGGAGCTCCTAAAGTCTGACACGTCTTCCCAAATTTGCAATTAGCCATCAATTTTCGTAAAACGGCCCATATTTGAGCTTTATATAGTTGATTTCTCGCATAAAAAAGTCTCAGAAGTGAATTTAATAATGAAATAGTAGACAAACTATGTATAACTTTGCAGTGTCCTGCTGTCTAGTCTCCAATGTGTTTCTATGTGGTTCGCTCACATCAATCAGCGCGCAGCTCATCTACATATTCATGAGCATACCATATTTGGAAGAAAAGCTCTTTTTACAAATAGGGCTATATTCACAGGGTAGTTAAGGACCCATAAAATAGCATTCGAGCAATATTCAGCCAAACCAATGTTACATACCCTATTAGGAGACCTTAAAGAACAGTGTGAAATACCATATATAATCATTCTATCACTCCTTTAACATGGAGGGGGTGGGATTTATGACCTATACTGCAGCCAGCCACTAGAGGCGATCCAGATGTTTTGGCTTCACCTTATACAGTCTATGCATCAACCCCTGGTTCAACCATTGTTTGTTTGGGACTTTAGGATCCACCAGTTCTTCTTTGTGTGAGCACTGGATCAGTCGGTTAATGGGCAGCCGTCCACCTAGCCAAGCCTCATCTGGTTCCTCCAGACGCACCTCACTGGCCTCCCTCTCTGAGTCTGCTGAGTTTGCCGGTGAAAGGAGCGAGGATGATGGTAATATAGACTCATCCAAATACACACAATTTCTGACTTGTTTTCAATGCTTCAAATGTGACAAATGTGGATATGTTCTTATATTGATGCATATCTTTCTACCAAGCAGGCTTATCGAGCCGGCCAGCAGTAAGAGGCATGCAAAGACAAACATTCTCCTCAAGGTCTTCCATTGCCAGCCCACTGGTGCTCAGTGAAAATGTCACTAAACCACCCTGGCCCCACTCTGCTAAACTCCAACTCCGTTCCAACTCTCCCTCACGCTTCTCCCTGGAATCCCACTCCTCCTCCACCACACTGGAGAGGATAGGAGAGGTGGTTGATACCAAGCTGTCAGCCTCCTGCTGCACTGGGTCACCTAAGCCAGACAGAGCTTCAGGGGGCAAGTCGACCCTTGCAGCTTTGGATAGTAATCCAGGCAGTAAGAGGCTGATAGAGCAGGTTCACTCCAAGAATGTGGCACAGGCAGAGCAGAGGAACTCCACCCAGGCTGGGGATAACAACAATGTAGTCACTGCTGCTGAACAGATCAGTCCTCGACACGGGGCAACTGCAAAGGACCCGAAACAAAGAAATGGGGCTGCAGATAGCGCCGGTGTTAAAAGGACCTCAGCAAGTCCCAAGAAACGCCCTGCCACCTCCTCAACATCTTCCAGCTCTCTGTCTCCCGCATCCCCAGCTGTTGACAAGTTACTGTCTCGAACACAGACCAAGACAGGAGCATCAGCATCAACCCCCAAGGACAAAAGTGATGGGCTGCCTAAAACTAGCAAGGCCGGTTCCTCGAGAACTGCAACCCCCTGCAAGAAAGGATCATCCCAAGCCCCGGAGGTATTACATTCTGACTCTGGCCAACAGAAGAAGAGTGGTTCTCCAGGATTACAAAGCTCACACCCTCAGAGGAGGACATCACCCAAAGGGGGAGGCGAGAAAAGCTTAGCCTCAGGAAGGACTAAAGCAGCAGACAGGAGCACTAGCCGGGAATCCTCACGGACTACCGTAGTCTCAGAGAAGAAGGTTAACCACGGAGGGCCTCCCTCCAGGTCGAGTGCTGCTAGTAGAGCAGAGGGCAGGCCGGGCCGTGCTGTGGAGAACAGGACGGCAGGCCGGAGCTCAAGTAGTAGCTCCTCCATGGCTAGTCTCCGATCCTCAAGTGTGGGTGTTTCCTCTGCAAGTGCAGCCCCACCATCAAGAGGACCTCGTAGGAACAGTAAGACAGAAGACAAAGGTTTATCCTTCTTCAAAACTGCTCTGAGGCCCAAAGAGACCCGTAAATCAGCTGATGGTGGGAAAGCAGGGGCGGGAGAGGCTAAAGCGAGTCCAGAGGATGGTGGTGGCGATGTAGCTAGAGAGGGAATCCCAAACGGTGCGAGCAAGAAAGCCCAGAATGTGGCTTCAGAGGCCCAGACTAATGTGACCACAGCCAAAGACAAGGAGTCCTCTAAGGTGTCCGCTGCAGCTAAGCATTCACTGCTGCCGTCCACAAGGTCCAAGCTTTCTGGAGCAGAAACGACCGGCAAGTCCGCTGCCAATGCAAAAGAGCCTTCAAAGAAAGAGCCTGCTAAAAAGATGATGCAGTCCAGGAAGATCCCCATCAGCTCTACACAATCTAGCCACAGGGCCAAGTGACTTTCTTTTAAAGGCCTGATAACAATCTCTCTAGTGCAGCTCTGAGGTGTTTTAACCATCAAACTAACATCTTTAACGCACCCGTAGCTCTTCAGTGGTTACTGAATACCAGCTGCCATACTGGACACCTACTGTCCACGTTGTTAAATAGTTATTAAGGAATGGATTTTAACAAAGCACTTTGTATGGATTGCATTGATTTTGAGGAATATTATACTGTATTGTAAATAAGCATGGACTGCACATGTATTGAAATGATTGCCTTGTTCTGTCTGTAGCATAGTTGGGAGAAGTACATCTCAGTAGGAGTTGAAAAGGAAAAGTGACTTTGCACAAGGTGGAAAGCAGATATAATAGTGGGAAGAAACTTTTGAGATACATCAAACACAGACTTCTCAGTCGCCAAAGGAAGTTTACTGGCAATTTTTAACATGCTGATGCAGTGAAACACGGAATTATTTCCAAAAATCTTCATGTACAGCTCTCCGTGAATATTGAGAGCCATATGTAAACAAACATCAGTGCCTCAGATAATCAAAGTGAAGTATTTAATCTCAATTGTATACCTGCAGCTGTTGGTAAATTTATAATTCAATTTTAATATTTATTAAGCACTGAAAATGTAATTTCAAGTCAAACACAATTAAGCCTATTTAACCTGAAGCGCTGTTTACATATGCTCCTTGATGTAGTAATTGCGCGACAGCCTTTAAGAAGTATTTTTTGTGCAGGCAGAATCGAGATGTTCGAGAAGTCAGAAGGGGAAGAAAGTGCAGGAGTGAAGCATGTGTCGTTGGTGTTAAATGTCTGGAGACATGAGTTTATAATGGTTCTTAAAAGTTTGTGTTTTATTTACCAGTAATGACCTGTTACCCCTCAGACATTCTCCCATCCGTCACCACCTCTGTCCTCCAGCTGCTGATGCCAACACTTAAACTGCGGTGCCCATGCTCCTCATGGGGATCAGCCTCTTTAGACTGCCAGACATCTCCAAACATTCCTCTCAGATGAACACAGGGTTAATGTAAAAAGCCACTATACGCACACGTATTCAAAAACAGACGGGATGCCTTCGTTGAACGCACCATACATGTACATAGAGCATTATGGTATGTTTGAGTCCGCCCATCTTCCGTCTTCATGTGTGACTTCACAGCTTGTGCACATCTTTAGCTTGCATCGCAGAGTAGATCAACACTAAACACACTGACATAGACTGAGAAAAGAGATTTTGACGTATATGACAGTTGTTGCATGATAAATTTGCTTATGCATGCACTTAACTATGCAAGCATATTCTTGCTAATGCCCACAATGAGTATGTAGAAGTGCTACTTTTGGATGTGTATATATTTCTAACTGTATATTTTTCCAAATGCCAGCATCAGAGAGCATGTGAAGGCATCCTTTATTAAAGCTTTGTTTGCACATTTCTTCAAAGTAATATACATTTTGTATGAATGATAAGTATTGCTCATTCACCCTCTCAAAGTAAATTAACTTACTTGCAAATGAATGTTTTCTGCATTGTATTCATTTGTCTCACGTTTTCCCTCACTATTTCCTTTAGCAACTTTTAACAGAAGATATTTTATTTGGCAAGAAAACATTGCTGCAGTTTACAAGTTGGGGTATAACTTTCAATCATCATCTGTTTGAGATGTATGGCAAACATGTCAAATTTTACCAGGAGTTAAAATGGCACAGTTCAAACAGTAGAGTTTCATATATAAGAACTGACGACTGGCTTGTTGTCTGCTTCTCAATACATTATATTATAATATTCTCTAATATTTTATAATGTTTTTAATTCAAGTCGTGTATAATCAAACCTCAAACCTATCTCAAAAACCTACAACAAAAGACACAAGCTGTACATTTCCCACTGTGAAAGACTGCACTTGAAGGCACCATTAACTGAGTTTGTAACAGGACTCCCACCCAAATAAAAATGTAATATTGACGGTTGTAATAATATACGTCAGCATTATAGATTTACTGAATGTCAGTGTTACAGTCACGGAGGAGTGTTCATCAGTAAACCACAAGCTACTTTAATTTCTCACATGGTGCAGAATAAAGTATTGTCTTTAGTGCCTGGTCTGGTGGCTACAGTGTGTCGATACTGTGCTACATCCAACACATGCAGTATATAAACCGATAAACTGACATATGTATGTCACATGAACATTAATTTACTTCATTTTGAATAAATGAAAGAGATGTATAAATATAACAAAATGCTGGGGGGGGGGGTGATGAATTATTTTCACAAATGCATGAGAATGATTTTTATTGTTCCATTCATAATCTGTGATATAATGTAATGTTTGACATGTACTGTGTTCATCTTTTTGTGGGGTAGCAGTGTATGTTGGCATTGATTTAACAATGAAACAACAAAATAAAATCATGTCATTAAGTAACATTTTGACATAATGTAGCTTTGGATGTTTTGTTTTACATTTACACTTTTTGTTCAGGTATTTTCTTTTTACAATTCTCATTGTCTCCACTGGGTGGAGCTCAGTGTTTGCCAACAAAACCTCAGGAGACATACAAAATGAGTGAGGGGAAATAAAGCAACAACGTGAATTTGTCCCCGAGAAATGTCCTTCAATTTCAACTTGTGGGATAACTAAGATTTATAGTACCGTCAAATCCATTGCTGTCAGTGAGGGAGATGATATGCTATTAAACTGCAGCACAATCATTTATTTAGAGCTGATTCGATTGTGGTTTTATTAGTTTGGCCCAAGGCTGGGCATATTAAGAGTTAATGCTGCCTCTTTGTCTTTCTGTTCTTGTAATTTTGTATAACAGTCATCAGTTTTGGGAATTACATTTTCACCCCTTTCTTCTCTTCACTTCTCACCTCTTGTGCAGTCTGAGAAGTGATGAAATAAAAAATAAATAAATAAAAGGCCTGTGGTGCGATGGAGCTGCTACATGCTCCTCTTCACATGCAGCAGGAAGGCTCTGCGTCACATAGCTCATCAGAAATGGAACATTTTGTCTCGTATTCTACAGAAAAGCGTGAGGCTGTTGAATTAATATGCATGTTTGAATGTAATTAAAAAACTCACAGACTGCAACCCGGCGCATGATCATTCTGTAAAGGAGCCAGCCTCCTCGAGTGCTGAAATCAATAATCATTTGCCAATTGTACCAGTTCCAAGAGAACATCATTAGCAAGACCTCAGTGGAGAATTCAACAACTTTTATCTAAATTTAACATGCAAATCTTGACATTACCCTTCTTGACTCCTGAATATAATGCCTCTAACATGCTGAATTAGTTTACATGTTTTGCTTTTGCTACATTAGTGTGCTTGATGCATTGTGAAGAAGCAATCTAACCGTATTGATCAATCCTTTGTTGGTATCTCCTGTGGCCAAATTCAATCCTGCTGCAAAGTCTCCATTTTGAGACACTCTGTCCCTGGCTAGGTTGGGCTAGAAGGAGTCGACAAGCAGGACCTTTGTGATCAGCTCTCACTTTTTCCACTGCTTGCTGTTTGGATGGATCGATACAATGACAACAGGGGAAAAGGCAACATACAGAAGGTGGCTACCATGTCATAAACACCACTAATATAACACTAAAACAATATAATGCTACATGTACTGTATATCTTGCATACTTTGATGCATTAAAAGCACACCAACCTACAGTACAGCCAAAAACGTTTGCCATTGAGTTGAATTACAATATATGATAAAATTTAAACAAACTGATGGTTTATATGCTGCAGCGCTATTGAATTAAATACATAATTATAAATATTGCATTAAATGAACAAGTGTTTATGATATTGTAGCCTCTGATGTTTTAACGTGGTGATATTTTATTGAAAACCCAAAGGAATCTGGAACATTAAAATGTCTGACAGAATACACAAGAAAAAAGTTGTGAGACTAACAGACACATGGAAAACTTTAAGTAAAAAAAAAAAGCCTTAAGTAATTTATTAAATCTTAGCTTTTCTATTTCAATTGCCAAGTCCCTGGAGGTACTCAATCCATATTCTTAGGACAAGTGCAAAATAATCTAATATCTTGAGATGCTGTCACCCAGTTTCATTCATTAACTTTCTTGAAATTACATTGTTTAAAGGTGCTCTAAGCGATGTCACGCGTTTTTAAGGCTACAACATTTTTGTCACATACAGCAAAAATCTCCTCACTATCCGCGAGCTGCCTGTCCCCTGAACACACTGTAAAAAAACGCGGTCTATGTAGACAGCCAGGGCTCCACAAACGCCTACAAAAACAAACTGCGCCAACCTGCACCACGAAACATAACAAACAGTGTTCCAGCCAATAACCGACAAGAAGGATTTGGGGGGTTAGTGCGCGTAAGCACGGAAGGGAGGGAAAGGGGACGGGATGAGGAGGAGGGATAGGCGAGCTAGCCTCCGTTTTGTTTGAAAATACTTTGAACGTCAACGAGAAGTGCCGTCACCCAACATCGCTTAGAGCACCTTTAAATGACAATATCTTAAAGAAAGACTAACTTTTGAGAGAAGAAATAGCACATGCATTCTCTTACAAATGAATAATTAAAAAGTGTTAAAACCAACGCAGGAGTTTTGCTGCTAAAGCTTAGCCTACTTGATCTGGTATGACCACTAGCTTATAGCGGCTAATGATAGCTAATGTAAGCTAACTTTTGATAGATATTGCCGTTTTGCTGTACAACAGACATTGCCGAGTATGTTTATAGACTTTGTAACCCTTCTATTCTTGGACTACTGTTATACTACAATTTAGCATTTGACATTATTCCATACAGGACTTGCTACTTGGTGGCCAAAGTGGCTGCTGTTAAATTACTGCCAATTCACACTTTTTGTTTGACAACATTGCATTGCAAGCAGTGATATTCCAAGATAATGTCATCTGTTTTATTGATGGGGGATTGTAAACTCCTACTAATCTAGAACTATTAATCTAAAGGCAACTGTAGTGTGGATGTTTCAGAAAGCAGCAAGTCATTTTTTTTGTCTTCCTTAGCAGTTCTGGTTCAGTTGAAAGCTGCTACTATTTCTTGTTACTGTAACTTTGAGCGTATGAGCCTCCCTGTCCACTTATATCTTTTATACATCCAGCAACCAACACTTAGCACCAGAGAAATTGAAATAAAACACAAATAAATAGCATAAATAGCTTCCGTCGGGATTTCTTTCATTATTTTTCTTTTTCCTCTTGTTGGCCACTTCCAGAGTCAGAGAAAAGGATTCTGAAAAAGTACATTTACCAAATGACCAAATTTCTCTTAATATTTCATCTACAGTAAGTAGCTATAGAGATTATTTTTGCATCACACCAAGCAACAACCTAGGCCTACACATTACTAAACATATTCTCGATGAGAGACTTTTTTTATTCTCTACCGAATTAAAAACAAATTGAATTATTCACTTGTTTCAGGAGCGACCATGTCAATTATTTCTCTCCTCTTGAGTCCAGTGATGCAGTGCTTTAGTTCCTTTTTAATTGGAGATGAAATATCTAGCAAGCCTTGAGTGCAGTCGGAGAGAGAGAGAGCTGCTTTTTAGGCATGCAATATACATGACGTGTCATGTGGGACATCCACGGCTGAATTACGTAACCCCAAACGGTAAGTGGTGCCTTGAAAACAACTTTAACACCCGATGAGACCGTGCTGTTGTGTGTGGACTAGAGTGTGCGTGGGGATTAGTCTGTGTAGTATCTTTCAGGAAGCATGTGTGGTCACAAAAGAACCAGCACACAGGATACAACCACCAAGGATACCAACTTGCACCTTTAAATGTAAAATATTTTTTAACTTTAGTTTTAATTAATTCACTGACATTTTAGGCAACTAAGTGCTGTTTCTGCCTAAGATGGCAGAGGATATACTTAAAACCTTAACCTGTGAAAGGCCTGAGACCCATCAGTCATATTCCTACCACTCACTGCACATTCATTTCTCCTACATAATGCACAGAAGTGGGTAGCTGGAATCCCGGGCGTGGACTCATCAGGATGCTAGAGAGCAAGGTGTGAAGTGTCAAAAGTTGGACATACAGCCAGGTGGTTGGCAGGCAGAGAGACGCATATCACCAGATTGCTGCATCAGCCAAAGTATGAGGCCACAGTTTCTGGCATCAGTGTGTCTGGACGAACATCACAGGAATAATAAAACGATGCAGGGATGTCAATCATCACCCAAAATGTTTGTTTTTTTTCTCCCCATGTTGTTGGCAGCAGTCTCTCCATCTTGAATCTTGTATCATTAGATTATTTTGCCTTTTGAGCAATGCTGAGATAGAAGACAGGCAAGGCTGCACGGGTAAAAAGAAAAACACGAGGATTCTTGGGTTCTTGTGGGAGAGGGGTGGGGGGGGAAGCTTTGATGTTGTGGAGTTTCATGGAGGCAAATAACACACTTTGATATTTCATAAGCCATCTCTGCTTTAAAAAAAAAAAAAAACACGCAGGCACCAACATCTGCACACACACTGTCAAAGAGGAGGTTTGATTTACCACCCAGCTGAAAGATTTGCAGTTATTTTGGCTGCAGATATTTGTCTTACACAGTCTCTGAAAGTTCCAATTTTCCAGAGAACTGGTGAGTGAATATCTGTCCTGTTTGATTATCTGAGGATGATAAATCAGTGTTTGGAAGAACATAAAAGGTAATGTATTCATAAAAGCTGTGATGAGTGCAGCTGTCTCCAGCATCTGACATCCAATCTGAGACAAGCCGCCGGGGGAGGTTGGACCATCCTCCACTGTGTGTGTGTGTGTGTGTGTGTGTGTGTGTGTGTGTGTGTGTGTGTGTGTGTGTGTGCGTGTGCATTGATGTTTACAGGCACAACAAATAATTTCTTGTCTAATAGAATACAATTTCCGTCAAGGAAAGCATGCAGGATAATTTTTCTACAAGTACTAAAGATGATCTTATATTTATAACTTAGATTGACTAATAGACATTTCAATAGTCAGTGAAGCTCAATATTTGAATGATTCTTGAATTTTCATCAGCATTGATTATAATTAAAGATTGCCTGTCAATCAAGAAAATAAATGTAGACCTACCAATATTAAATGCTTCATTAATAATATATGCTATGTATTTAATATATTGGTGTGCAGGAATATTCAAGTCTTCCATATCAGCTTAATTTGTTATTGTAAATATAATATTAATAAGGCTTATAATTCAACCCTACAAAGTATTTTACTGTTTAGAAATTGTTTTAAATGTAGTCTTTCTCACCAAATTTGAGTAGAAATTCAAACAAAATGTCCCTTTCAAATCTAATTTGTCTGCCAATTGGACATTTTGTCTTAGCCTAGTTATGTATTTAACATATGTGTCGAGGCACATATGTGACATGTAATTTAAAATTGCTTCACACATTGGAGCAGGCTTATGCAGGATCATCCCATAATCACAGCCCCCAGAATTTTATCCAGGTTCAGTTTTCCCTACTTTTAGCTCCATATGTGGAAAAAAACCATACCCTTCTTAGTGGTTAAAATGCAGCATAGAAATGGCTGCTTTCCATTAGTTTGCTAATGATTGGGGGTTTTAAGGTGTGTTCATCACCTGAAAGATATCTTTTGGTATTAAAAACAGGAGGCAGAGCATCTCTACTTCATTGTTGCTCCCACTTTGCAAGGCCTCCTGCTTAGAGAGCGCTGCCAGGTGATGTAAACCCCCAGCAAAATCCTAATGCCCCGTGTGTCGACTCAGGTGTGGTGTGGAGTCCAGGGGTTGCTGATACATCAGATGTGTTTTGGTTTGCTGTGGATGTGAGGTTCAGCCTTGGGATGAGGCTTGTTATTCTCTTCAGTGAGACACGAGGCACGCACTCTAATTAGAACACATCTCCTGGTGAGAGAGACGCTGAGGTCTGACTACTCCTCCAATCTAATCAGATTTCTACCTCACTTTAGCTGCTCCACAGAAAACAGACTCCCGCCTGTCTGACAAACGGATGCAACAACAAGGAGATGGCACTGAACGACTGTTTCAAATTTGGAGGACTTTGCAGAATTTCACAGATCTAAATCTTGAAAGGGCACGCGCCCAACAAAATCTCACTTCTTTGTCATCACCCTCTCCCTCTCTGCTGGAAGACGAGTTAAATAGGGGTGGGCAGGCCAATTACATCATTTTGTCAAAATATTACATGGTAGCATGGCCCACATTAAGAATTACATTTCACTTGAAACTTTATTTTCATTACACTTCACTTCTTCACTTCCCTTTCCTCCATAAATACAATAGAGCACAGTACATACACACGCTTATTAAGTGCCATCCCTGCAGTTCCAACATTGGTCTGCAAATAGTTGTAGAACATGTATCATTACATACTTGAGACTATGCCACAGTTGTCAGCACTTCATTTTAATTTGGCTCCTAAGCCACTGGTGATTCCGACCACTGGGACATCCTGTCGGCTACAGAAGTTAAACTATTCTGAAGCATTAGGACTTAACGAGGTACACTGCTGAATCTCTGCCTCTGCAGTGTCAGCTGCTGTCTCGATCACATACCAGGGAACCTCATTCTATCTTATGTGAACATCAAAAAGGACTGGGGATGTGGTGCGAATGTGTACTATTTTAATTCAGTGCAGCTTAAATGGAGCGTGCATGTAAAATGCATTTTCCTGTAGGCATGCATTAAATAGTGTTATTGCATTGTTAACAAACATAAGTAAAAATGACTGCAATATTAGGGTTTCAGGGAAGGATTCCTTTTGAAATAATCATTTGCCACTGCTTTGCTATCTCACATTTGAGCTTATTAAATATCCATAAGAGTGAATGTTTGAAGCTACATTAACCAACAGGGATTCTGTAGATGATCATCATTAAGTGCATGAGGAAAATCACTGTGACATTTATACACTTAAAGTCTGTCTTCAGCCTGATTTTACTTATTTTTTGGTGCTTTAAAGAAAAGTAGACCCCCCCCAGTAAAAAAAACAATATTGCTGCTTTAAGCATTAATCAATATCAGATCGCAATGTTCAAAACATATTATCAAGAAAGCTCCGAGCCTCTTTCTAAAACTCTTTAAGGATTGTGAAAGATAAAAAGGAACTATATGGGACTGCTCTTGTCCTTGAAGTCTTATTATTAGTCTCAGCCATATAACTAATGCTCATCAACAGTACACAACTGATCCCTTCAGCTCTTTCAGGTATTGTGAGCATTACATAATTCTGAACAAGTAGTTACAGGAACGTAGTTATAGGAACAGTCCACTTCTAAACAGTTCTACTAACTACTCTCCCGCAAAACCGTTTTTTTCCCATTTGCATTCACACTGGCCAAGTGGCCATAGGAACTGACCTTTTGTTATTATAACACAGCCATCTAACCACCACTATGCGGAAAAGGGAAAAGACCCTGCCCTGAAGTAGGAGCTGAAAGAGTTACAGGAACAGTGGCCAAAGGAACTTAATAATCCCCAAATTGGTCCAGTCAGAACACGAAAAAAAAGGGTTCTAGGAACATTATGTTCTAGGAACTGCAAAAATCCCTCCGGATGGAAAGCGGCTAATGACCAGGCTGCTTCATTGGGATGAAATTATGCGAATTGTACTATATAGGAAACATCCAAATATTCAACACATTCAACATACCCTACAGGGAAATGGTTAATGTATAACAGTAATGTTTCATAATAGCAGGAAAAAAGTATGAATCAACACAATATTCACACATCCGTTTTAACAAATACTCATTAAGCTCAACAAGCACCTCATTAGCTGGAGTGCAAATAGGTCACGTCGTAGTGCTGCGAAATGCAAAGGATTTCATGATTTGCATGGGCTGCGTCCTGAGGGAATTCATATTTGAAAAGAAAGCTGAGTGTTATGGGTGAGAGAGAGAGAGCGAGAGAAAGAGCGAGCATCAGAGAGTGAGAGATATAGGAGAGAGGGAGAGTGAGAGAGAGAAAGAAAAAGAGAGAGAGAGAGAGACAGAGTTTTGACCTGCACGCAATCTCTGGAGAGCTGTTCACTAGCAGTCTAATCAGGCTCTGGCTGGTGCTTGTGGTATAGGGATTGCTCCTCTCCAGCCCTCAGGCCTAATTAGGACCCATGTGTACCATACAGGGAGTTGCAGCTCACAGTGACGACTGGATAGACCCTCACCTGTGTGCGCTCAAAAAGCCCCAGTAAATGAGCTACTGGCGAGCATGATGACAAGAAGGGCATCAGAGGTGGTGCAGCCACACTGCCTATATACGCCCCCACCTGGAGGTTGTATGAGTTTAATGAATGTTAGGACAGGGAGAGAGATGGCGGGTGAAAGAGAGGCTGTGAGAAGAGAGAGAAAGAGAGAGAGAGAAAAGACAGACGTCTGGGCTGAGAGAGGGTCACAGAGAGTGGAGCATGTTTCATGGTTTTTCTCTTAACAATGTGAGTATTTTGCAATAGATGCAAAGAACGAGGAGAGAGAGAGAGAGAGAGAGAGAGAGAGAGAGAGAGAGAGAGTCTGAAGATATAGCAGAGTGAAAACAAGAGCAGGTTTTAAGCTTCCTGAGCTCCGCTTTCTGTATTTCTATGTCAAACACCAAGAAATCTTCAAAGGATACTCTGTTACATGCAGATTTCAATGGGGCTTCAGATGAAGTAATATTCAAACAGATAAAAGTACTAGACTTCTGAGTTATGTAGATAACAGAGAGGACCGACATGTCCTACATTTCACTGGGAGCAAAATCATTATTAATGAGCATTATTAGTTAAGGAAACATATTCTCAGTGTTCAATGTTCCAACGTCTGTTTCTTGATATTGAAAGGTACAGACTGAAATGCCGAGTACCTCTCTGCTGTTCTGTATTTCTGTACTTCAGTGAAGCCTCGCAGTCTATATATGCACTGTCAATATGTCTGCTTACTCTTGTGTATAGGATCTAACTTTTATGATATTGATTTAATTGTTGCTTAGGGTTGCGTGTAATGAGCTCATACGAGGGTCCAAAGAAATACTTACTGGTATGTGTAAAAGGGGAGAACTACAGGGAAGGTAATACATTTGCATTTAGAGGCGACCTGGAACGAAATTACACTGTAAGTACTTTTAATTACCCAGTCCATATTGAATAAGTATAGGATACAGGAAGCTCATTACAGCAGGAGTGCTTTATTTTACAGCCCACAGCCCTACTCTGACCTGGGCAAATTACGGCTGGATCCAGCCCCCTGAAAAGTTCCATGTGGCCTACGAGGCCATGAAAAGCACTTAGATATCAATATCATTTCTGCTTGCCGTCAAAGTGTTATTGGGCTTTTATTATGACAGGGGTCAGTGCGGTAATCATTGGTCATGATAATGAACTGTATCTTTTATATTACACTGTAACTTTATTCACCTAATGCTGTGCATCCATGTTGTTTACATTGCTCTTCTTCTATTGTTGGTTTGGACTCTACCAACAAAAATAATTCGCCCACAATTTCATCACATGGCAATTCAGAAAGGGTGACCCAACAGTAGAATTGCATTACTATGTTAGCCAGCTATTGACTCACAGACATACATGTATTACTTGTGCCAGAAACAGTACACTTCTGTTTTGTATAAAGTACTTCAAAGCAATACTTTAGTAAAAGTACAAGTATCTTTCCAGAAAATAACTTTAAGTTAAAGTCACCTTTTAGAATATAACTTGAGTAAAAGTCTTAAAGTATCTGATGTTTACTATACTTAAGTATCAAAAGTAATTTTCTGATATCAAATGTACATAAGTATTAGAAGTAAAAGTAAAAGTGATTTTTTTGTTGTTGATTATGGCTTCCATGACACTATCAGTTATTACGCTTCCCCTCTTGTTTTTTAGTTTTGGCCTATGTTTTTTTTGTTGTTGCTTGGCAACAAACAGGCATCACTTCACCAACTGGAACGGAGTGTGCACTAACTTGCAGTCTAGGAACAATGATTCGCCAAACCTTTTTTTTTTTCCAGTGTAACAAATTTCTTCTGATTTCATTTTGTAGTAATGAGTAACTAAGATGCTTAGGGGAAATGTAGTCGAGTAAAAGTATACATTTTATTCAGGAAATGTAGTGGAGAAAAAGTAAAAGTTTCCGTAAATATAAATAACGAAGTAAAGTACAGGTACGTGAAAATGATTATATTTAGTATTTGTACTTCGTTACATTACTGGTACACTTCTGACTATACCATTGTTAGAGATCCGGCCTTTGAATGTCCACAGGTAATCATGATCCAACCATACATCTTGTGGCTAAAAAGTACATCACAGCCAGATCTCACAGAAATACTAAGGGCATGGCACAGTTGCCTTCAACCGCGCTCGAGCACGATTGTCACATTTGTGTCCGGCCCAATTTCTCATGTGGCCACCCCATGGAAAATAATTGTCCACTCCTGCTGTAACTACACTGTAATTACAATTGAAAGAGTGGTGAAACGGGGCTACTTTATTTTACAGACCTCATACTCTGTGACTACCCAGCTATTACAGTGACAGGGCTGCGTTATTTTACAGCCGACATACTCTGGACTAACACTGTAATAAGAAAGCTTTCTCACAAATTTCCAACGTCCTGATTATAGCGTACTGTCACCAAAAAATATCGGCCATCACCTTATATAGAATTCCGGATTAACGTTGTGTGGCTGCTGTTGTTCTCATTCGTTGTACAGTGTTATATACTTATGGAAGTGGAGAGTAAAGCTGACTCAACGCATCTCAGTCTCTTGTCTCCTCACTTATTGCACTCCACATTGGTGACCCCGACATGATCTGAACACGCAACCTTCTGTTTTGCACTAGCGAATAGTGTCCTATGTTCTCTTTGGGGTACCTGTTCGGTCTGGCCCTGTTATTATGGGTGAATTCTGGGGTGGGCCTGTGTGGTGACCCACAAGTAAGACTAAAAGAGACATTCACCAAGGGACTGTACCTTTAAGGGAGAGGTGTTATGCTATACGAGTTCCGGATTAACGTTGTGTGGCCGCTGTTGTTCTCATTCGCTGTACAGTGTTATATACTTATGGAAGTGGAGAGTAAAGCTGACTCAATGCATCTCAGTCTCTTGTCTCCTCACTTATTGCACTCCACAGTACCCCATTTCTTCTGCCTTATTACCCAGTAATAATGTTACTATAACCCGTAATCATTAAATAAGTACTCACTTATTCAAAAATTATATACAATGTAATTAATTAAGTTCCTCTTAAACACAAGTATTCCCACTTGTGTCATTCCCATAAATAATTACACTTTATTTTAAGCATAAATGTTGTGTTACCAATAACATCATGATGTATGATATGTAATTTGAGTGCCTAATCATAAGATATTCTCCTATATCCCTATTCATGTTTCCCATTTGTTTTTACAGTATCGTATCAGTCTGGCTTAAGCTCAGACAGTCTAGCTTTAGTATTCACACCATGTAACCAAATCCAAACTTTTCACCACAATCATGTGACATGCAGTCCTAGAATCTATTTGAAAACCTGCCACAACTAGGTGTTCCCTGCTTTGTCTTTGAAAAGTGATTGAAATTCCTTACACCTACGCCCACTCATCCACCACCGAGGCACACAACAAACCTTACAGAATGCAATAAACCTCAAAGGAGATGATTTTCAGTAGCAACACGGGTGACGGTGTCAGAACTACAAGTGGTCTAATCTGTTGAAAACCTCAATTTTTCTGACTAGATATGAAAAGGGAGGTATAATACAGAATCAACCATTTTCTAAGATGTTCACATTCAGCAATTGAAAAAGGGATTCACCATCAAGGTCAAGGTTTCAGATGAGACAGAATTAAAAAAGATGTCACGAATATATTTGTGCTTCTGTTTTCATTTAATGAAGTTCATCGACAAGCATTGTGGCTAAGGCAGTGATTAAATACTTTAGTAATAAAAATATAAACAGGGATTTTGCAAATGAAGCACAGAGAACAAAGTGAGGGGCTGCATGTTACAGCATGATCTAACAATTCATGCTGGAAAGAGTGAGACAGAAAATCTTCCACCCTGTATAGGAACTGATGAGACCAACAGTAAGTGCTATTAGGTGGTTCATACTTGTGTTATGGCTTTACATTTCAGATTTACCACCACAGTGCCTCAGCTTAATTCTGCTCTCCCTGAAGACTTCACTGACATTTTCCAAGGTCTTGCTTTCAAGCCGTGCCTTGATTAGTGAAGCAGGTTTTTAGAGGAACTAATCCCATTCCCTGGATTTTTCCCTTTTTTATATATATAAACTAGTCAGCAAAGGGGCAATCTATCGGCGATAATACAAAGTAACAGTAACAGAAATCATGAACCTGAAGCTGAAATGCCTACTATATCTGGCAACAAACAGGATGTTGAGGCCAGCTGGTAACAGAACATTACAAGTGCAAAAGCAATGTCCTCTTAGATTTTGCTCTGCTCATTAGTGTCCCTAATAATGCTTTTGCCGTTTGACTCAAAAATTGCCTGGAGACTGCTGATAGCCATGTCATGTTAATGCAGGCAAACCATTTTTGAATTTGTGGAATACATAATATACATACATCTTGTACCATTCAAAAATATCTCTCAAATCTCTACTCCCACTTGAAATCATGACCCACCATTTCATAAAACTTGACATTGTAAGGTCTATAGAAGTCTCGCAGTTGCTCAATAGCATCTCTGTCTATCTGCACATGAGTTCTGCCCTTGGACTTGCCCAGGCAGCGAGGCGAGCCGCTGCTCTCCGGCTTCTTAAGGCAAGGGAAGCCCTTGGTGCGGTTGAAATAGAAGTGTTTGTCTGTGACAATGCGCTTTAACCCAAGGAAGTCTTGCATCCGAGCCAACTCCTCTGCCGGGTCTGTGATAAGGCGCTCTCCGCTCACAAAGTGAATCTGAGCCAAAGGAAAGTAGCGGAGCCAGTTCTCGAGGTGCAGAGCGTACAGGCCGATCCGAATGGCGTTCCAGGACGTGTCCACAATGCCCAGGCTCTGGTTTCGGAAGGCCAGATCCTGGAAGCTTGGCAGGTCGGGAGTTTTGGTTAAAGTCTGAGTGTAATCTGATATTGCACGAGTGACGGGGTCACGCACTACCACAATGAGCTTGGTATCTCGGGACATGGCAGAGATCCGGTGTGGCGTCTCTTTTGTCACAAAGTAGCTTGGTGTCTTCTCCATCGTGATTTGGCTTTCAAGAGTCCTTGGCATTAAACCTCTGAATGAAGGATGAAAACACAAAATAAAAATCCCAGTAAGAGAAAAGTTTCTCATTTACATTCACATTACTGTAAGTGTATTTTATTTTACATTTTCTTGCTGTTTTGAATTGCTCACATCACAACAAAGGCTAACAGATTCAGAGAGAGGACACAACGTCCCCGCATTCACTCTGTCGAAAGGCAAAAAGTTTACATTAGATGTCTATATAGGGCAGGATAAAGCAAGTGAGGTACAAAACTACGCGAACTGAGAAGCTCCAGTTTGGACATGAACCCAGATTCTCCATGTAAATGATAATAGGACACAAAGTCACAGTAGTCTGTTGTCACAGGAGACTTGTCTCGCGGACAGCTCTCCTGTGCATCAGCCCAGCATGGTTCAAGAGTAATAAATCATGCAAACAGAACACATACAGCAGAGTGACTCTGTTAGGTTACTTCTGGGTCTTCAAACTAGGCCATTGTTGTCTTTGAAAGAAATGATGAGAAAAGGTATGCCTCACAGGGTAAAAGTTGGAAGTTTGATTGGAAACCAAGGACGGAGTTCAAATAGAGCTGAGATTAACAATTATTTTCATAATCGATTAACTAATTTATCATTTGGTCAATATAACATCAGCAAACGGTTTACCAATGTCCATAACACTTAGGTCCCATGAAATGCCTTTGTTTTATCCAACCAGCAGTCCAAAACCTAAAAAATAGTCAATTTGCTGTAATGCTTGTTGTCAAATTTCAGAACATTAAACAAGCCAGTGTTTGGATTTTGTACTCAATTTACTGATTGGCTTAATTTAATTATTTTAAACCTAATTTAGTTAGTTTAATGAGTTTAACGTTAACGACGCTCACGTTCATGTTCATTAGTTGCAAACAGATACGGTTCAGTTCAACGTTGACCAAAAACATGAGCATGTTCAATGAACACGCTCTTTTATTGTGTTCATGCACAACTCTGACCAATGTTACGATCCTACACACAATGGCTTTAACTTGTGAATTTGGGTGATCCATTTGATGGCTACTTGACTGTCAAATACAAGCAAGAAGCAAGCGATGCATCATGTCACGTCTGCAGGTAACACTATAGCTAAATGACACTATAAAGTTGATTGAAACAGCTGGAAAATGAACACTGGAAACATCAAAATAGACAGAGCCCATTGGAAATGGTACAGATGAGTTTGCAGTGCTTACATTTTTCGAAAGGTTTGTTGAACCTAAAAAAACCTGTGAAATAACTAAATTTGTTCTCCACTGGAGTGGAAGTACCCAGTGTAGCCTTTAGCACTGCTCTGACCTGTTATTGCATTTCTTAGAGAAGAGGGACCAAGTGTGCACACATCCACGCAAAAACACTGAGGTGCAAGACAAGAACACTTAACTTTAGGGGACAAAGGAGGTCTGCATACTTTTAGGCTCCAAATAAATCATTTCTTTTTTACTTTTAAGGGCAACGTTTCGATCTACAAGATCTTCCTCAGGCATTATTGCATTTCTTCTCATTTGCATAACGAGAATGAGACTAGTAGTACTAATAGTGTGGCAAGAGAGTTTCCTGAGAAGCAACTGTTTGTTTTGAAAGCAATCCTCAAAAGTCAGTGAGTTGGCATTTGACCTTTTCTTGCCAGCTTTGACAGCTGACAATCAATCTACGGTAATAAGCGAGGGTTCACATCTTCAAGACACATCTCTGAGATAAACAGTCCGGAAGACTGCCAATTAACCGAGATACTTTCAGTTTATAATTATTTTACACTGATATACATGCTTTCTGCAGGCTGCATGACAGCCACTCATTAACATGTGTGTGTTTGTGCATGATTGGTTGTCTGCATTATATATCATGACTAAACCGGAACATTTCTGGTCCAAATCTGTAATTAATACGTTTAAATAATGATGTCAATGTTTCATATGGGATATAGCCTAGTGTGTGTATGTATATACAGTATATACATATATATATATATATATATATATATATATATATATAAATCCTGTACTTCAATGTTCATTTTGAGATTAGTTTAATTGCCACATACAAACAAGACAATAGCTCAGAGGCCTGCCAGCAACAGCAGGCCCACACGCTGCAGTTTACACTGTTTGCCTCGAGAGGTTGGATTTTATGAGAAATCCGATTATTTGCTCTACAGTACATCAAAACAAGAGAGACATTTTTCTGCCGATGTAAACAGAGCTCAGGCCTCCAAAGTTTCCTGCAATAAGAATGTAAAATGAGTCGAGAGACTGCAGAAAACACATCCAACATGTTTACCCACCTCAAAACACAATGTACCAAGCGCGAGGGAGAGGGAGAAACGCATTTTTGACACTAAGCAGCTGATTTAATTTGAAAAGTGCTTTTCATTTTCAGAGGCACTTGTACGACAATAACTGGCAGGAGACAGAGGCCACCATTTGTTTTAGTGTTTGCCTTTCTTTTAATTAATTGAAGTTGTTTGTCAGGGAACACCCTCATGAGTAGATGGGCTTATAAAGTCTTTTTTATTTTAAAGAAGAAAAAGCCACACTATGAAAAACTACAACAAGACTCACTTTAAATTCCAATTGAGAAATTTAGAATTGAATTAGACATCTGTATTGCCCAAATTTCGTCGTCATCATCATCATCATTTGACATGATTTTATATCATCATTATTCAGTCAGGGAACAGGCCTAACCAGAAAAATTCACTTTAGGATACAAGCACAAAGGACCACCTTAAATGTCCAGAGGCTCCCAGGAGTCTTTGAGGGCCTCCGACAAATGAAAAGGTCACACTTTTACTAATTAAGGCTGATGATTGCTCATCCCTCTTACTGAACTGCAAAACAGTCACTGGTGTGATTCAGTTATAAAGTTCCAAGCATAGAAACTTTGCAATTCGCAAGCCGTTTCTAATTTCTTGGCACAAATTAAACTGTAATCGTGTTGCCATTTGCAAGATATCTATTTTAAGATTACACGACCATTGGTACAGGTGTACCTGTGCATGCGAGACATCTTACCTGTACCACTCCAGGCCTCTATCATAGTTCCTGTCGAAGAAGTGTGTCTCGGTGCCAGCCGCTCGCACGTCCGGATGAATCCTTATGAACTCTAGAACAGCTCTGGTGCCTCCTTTTTTCACACCAACTATGATGGCGTTCGGTAACTTTTTATTGCCAAACTTTAAATTAGTCATGGGAGGACTGGGGGTGTCGATGTGGAAAGCCGAAGGAGGTCTTTGGTCGGTTTTCAGCCGAGATGCCCCAGCGCTGCTCGGTCTCGCATCCAACGGCAAAACGCAGGATTTCTGAATGCGCCTTTTGGCTCCATCGGCCAGGACGCGCTGACAGCTGGAGATCGGATCACCTGCCTTTTGCATGATGGTGCCGGCAGGGAATAACGCACAATAGCACAAATAAGAAAGGAAAAGGGATAATAAGCAAATGGATGTTCTTGTGAGCCGGTGCGAGAAGGGAAGAAGTCGACTGAAGAGGAGCACGCATGCCATCTCTCCATGGATATGAACAGTGCATGGTTTTCTAATTGATTTTGCGTTCCGTCCTTTCTGATTGTTTAAGTCGCTTAAGTGGCTCAACTGTCCACTGTCTCCAAAGCAGACAACAAAATAAGACAACTTCCGCGTCTTGTCAGTTGGCAGTCAACACTTCCATCACTTCATCGCGGAGCATGTTAACACAATCCATCTGCGTCCCATCTCTTCAGGTCATTCGTTGAAAAGGCATCCTTCGCTGCGCGCTGAGTTCCAAAATGACACCCTCCTGTAAAACTCCTGGACGTCTCCATGGTCACCACGCGCGAGTGAGAAGCAGTGGGAGTGCGCTCTCTGACAGCTTTAAACCGGCTGAGCGACAGAAACATACTTCAACACGCTGACGTCACAGCATCTTTGTATTAAAAAAAAAAAGGACCCACCTCTCTCCTCTCATTCATCTGACTACTCACTTTTCATCATGCAGGTTCCTTTTTTTTGGCACACAATAGGATAGCCTACAGCTGCTGCACAGTCAACATGGAAGCTTATTTTTTTGCCATTTTTTGCCCCCCGCCCCCCATATGTGAATCCAGCAAAATGAGATTCAGTGTACAATTTGAATATAAATGTTGCTGATGTTAGTCTGGCTATCACCAGACCAAGGTCAATCAAATCGCCCGCAGATCGGCCTGGGTTTACCCAGTCTAGGCCGATGTAGGAGGCAAGGATGAATCAACACCTATGATCAAAATAGAGATGTGACATTTCATCTAAAGCTTAGTTCAGACACATTTACACGAGCTGCAAATCAAAACTTCAGGATGAAACACATCCGTAAACATTTATAATGTGATACTTCCATGACCCTGCAGTATTCCATTCAGAGGAAGGCGGGTCGTCCCGTGTAGTTTCCTCTTTTCTGTTTATGTGACCTCAGATTACATTTCTGGATATTGGTTTTATTTTATGGTTCGTCCACTAATGTCCAGTGTTAACTTTGTATCAGCTACTTTAGTTGTCAGTTAAGTTTTAGTCACTGTTACTCAGTGCTTAAAAGCGGTCCTTAAAGTGCAAAAAAAAAAAAAAAGAAGAAGCACTTAGCCTATAAAATAGTGAACATCGAAAAATTCCAAATGAATAATTCAATGACAACTGGGTGAACTCCATCTACTGATGATGATCATGTAATAAAGCTCCAGAAAAGCTACGTTATTAGACCTTGTGATAAGATTGGTTTCTCAGCAGCTGGCTCAAAAATAAACCTTAAACCTCAGAATAGCTCTCAGCATGTCCAATGTTGTAACTCTACTATCTGCTAAAATGGTTCCATCTTTTTCGTAGTCCTATTTGATAAAATTAAAAAGAATATATTTGGGTTTTAGATAAATAGTTAGACAAACCTAGACTTTTTTTTCACTATTTTCTGACATAACCAAATGTATTTGATAATGCATGTAAGTTTCAGCCCTGGTACTTGGCATCAACAACCTCTTTAATCAGTATTATCAATTGTTTTGGTCATTATGTGAGATAATGCACCACTACAGAACTGCAGTAATACATTTATATGAGGTGTTTGTATTCTATTTCATAATTGCATAACTAAATATTTTCACTTGATTCCCACAATGACTTGACAGAAAAACTACTCTCGATCCTCAAATGCTGCTGGTGACAACAACAAACAACGACAAGTGTGCCCAAATGTGTTCATTAACTTCCTTTGATGATGCACCCATCTTTCCTGTTATGTAATATTTTTTGTTGTTGTCTGTCTTGATCTTGCAGATAAGAAGAAAAAACTCTGACTGAGTTGTCAGCCCTCTTCCAGTTTCTTGAAGGCCCCTATTTTGGATACCAGAGCATGGCCGGGTTAACCTGCTTGGGGGACCCCGGGGCAAAACTTAGCTGCTGAGCCCCTATTAACCCCCTGTTACCTACAATCTGTGTTTCCTTCTTTACCCAGTTAGTAACCCAGCCCTGACCCAGAGCCTGCATTCTCTTGCAGCCTCAAACCAGTGATCTTTGTCTTTTTTGGTATCACTCCCTTCCAAACAGAGGAAGTGTTTGGAGTGTTAGTGTGAGCAGAGAGTGCAAGGCACGCCATCGCTCTTAGTTTTCTCATGACTGATACAAATGTAGACAAGCCCGAGGACCAAACAGAAGAGGATAAAAACTCCCCGGATTGCAGAGACGCACGGGGAGGAGTTGAGGTGCCACAGCCGTGCTCCCGCGGGTGTCTGCGCCCAATCTCAGAGGCCTCTGATTAAAGAATGATTTATAGGGGCTGGTCGGAGAGGCTCGCTCAGCAATCCGTCTAGTGAATGAGATTTTTCCTCAGGAAGAGGGCGGGTAAATCAAACCTTGGGGCGAGAAGCCTGCAAAGCTTGGCGATGGGGCTTTAATGTTGGAGATTAAATGTTATAATCACCTCTGCTGAGTGTCCGGCTTGTTTCTGCCACTTGTGTTTTGTTTTGTTTTTTTACCAGGGATGCTGCCTGATACCTTGAATCAGTTTAACCTTAGTTTCATTTACAGAACATATGTCTTGTTTTAGGTTATTACATAATAGAGTGTCATACTGTTTAAACACTGTGACAGAAGAACAATGTGGGACAACTTATTTCACTGCTGTTGTATACAGATCATATAAGGAAACAAGGCCCCTGTAGAAGACACTTAAATAACTGTGACAAGAACAAAGATTGTAGCCTTTATTTTGAGAGCAATAATACATTTTGGAAAAAAGAGGTTTGTTTTTAAGTTTACAACCAGGAAGTCTTGCACCCGAGTCTGATATGACATGATGTGAATTTATGGAAAAACAAACAGATCAAAAACAAACCGCGTATCTGTGAGTGTCCTTTTCTTAATATTGCTGCTCATCTTTTGGAGATCACTGAATAAAGGCCATAGTTTGCCCACTGACCACTCCATCAGCAGCTTTGCTCATTTGTCAGAGGTAAGTGAAGCCTGAAGAGGAAACGTCAGCTCGTCCTGACAGTGCAGATACAGATGATCCAGACAACTTTACATTACAGATGGGTGAAGAATCACGCCCACGGATACAGTTAACACCCCCTGTAGAAACAGTGCACACACTGCACTGTTTTGTTTGGTGATTGCAGTGATGTTTGTGTGTCAGTGTTATAATATGAACGTAACTTGAAAGAGACTACTCGAATGAATGATTTATTCCTGACCTCAGGCAGTCAAGTGGTCTAGATGCTGGCAGTATGAACAGTTTTGATGCTGAAGCCGGAAATATAAACCAGTACATTTAGTATCCGAAGCTGCTCCGTTGACAGTGAAAAGAAGAAGACGTAGATCCTGTAACAATCAGAGGTAAAGATCTGCAATAAGTAGAACATATTTGTGATGCTAGTCAGTTACAAAACCTCCAAAATGTCAGCTTTCTTCAGGTTGCCTCCTTTTTCAGTATAGCCAATAAAAATGAGGCAGATGTCAGCAGAAATTATGTTTGAATTAAGACAACTCTAAACATCTGGAATGCCATTAATCAATTATTATAATTAACCATAAATTTCTGAATCCACACATTGTTTTGAAAAGCTGCTTTTAGTTTCAATTGCTTTTATACTTCATCTGTTAAATACAGGTATATAGGGCTACCGTGTAGGCCTAACAACAGCAACTACATTCCGATAATGTCACAACATTGACACCTGCTGGTCATATCAGGGCATTGCACCCACGGTGCAATTTGATCTGAAGTAAAAGTGAAAGCGTTCAAGGCCTCAACAGCGGATTTCCTGTTCATTTCAGAGGCTGGTGCGTCACGGAACAACAACAATTCGATTATAAATCGGCCCAAACTGTAAGTTGACTCGAAATATGTAATGCTTGTGATTGAAGGTATGCTAAATGCTACAGAGCTACAACCGACGTCTTAGACGAATGGTTTTAAACAATAGTTTATGTCTGAAAAAGTTTGAAAACATTTCCCCCACCCTGTAGGCCTACTGGTTTTGTTGCATCTACTTATGTCATTGCCTTTTATAAAACCGTTTAGGCCACTATGGGTTATTGGAAAAGCGAATGATGATTGTGGACAATAAAAGTTAACCCTTGTGTGGTAACATTGGCTTTACCTCCTCATTGTTTGGGGTCTCACAGGCGCCACTGCTGTAGGCAGGCCTGTGTGTAAGAAAATCAATCAATTTCTTCTTTAAATATTCAAAGTACTGAAGTGGTAACCCACTTGTTGGACTATGTATGAACAAATACATATTCCTTATAAGTTTGCCAAAATGTCATTCACAGACTTAGAGATGTACAGTACATTATGCTGCATAGTACTGTACATACAGCATATTTAGGTCTTTTCTGTTGCAGATGTCAGAAACATGCTATTGGTTCAAAATTGTGTTTGTAAGATATTCTTATAAAAAAGGTTAAACTAACAAAGGTATTAGGCTGATAAAAGTATGTTTAGTCTGTATTTTGAGGTCTCCTTAAATTTGACTCTGTTGCTTTTCTTTTCTTTTACAGGAAAAATGAGGAGAATTTACTCACATGAAGCTGGAAACACCCTGGGGTATCATAAGGCATTTCTTCGAAAACTCATCATGAAAGGTGCAAAGGTAGTAGACTCACCTGAGAAGAGTAATGCGATCATTATCTTCTGCCCCATTGTCAGTCGTTATGAGACTGACATTAATTCAGCGTTATCCAGCCTCCCAGGTAAGCATGCAGAAACCCAAATGCACATGAAATTATTATACTATGTATTGTCTTTTAGCTGCAAACTATGCTCTCATGTTTTTTGTTTGTACCAAAGCATTAGGACCTGAAATAGGTGATAGGAAAGTGATTCTGGTGGCGATGCATCACACCTTTGATGAAGACTACACTTTACCAAACCACAGGGAGCAGGACAGCCGTAAAGGTGTATTCCTTGTGGACTGTCTGTTTTTTGAGACAAAGGGACTTTTCACTTGCCGTTGCAACAAAAAGGCAGTCAAGATGGTGCGTAAAAAGGTAATCACACAACAAGTTAACATCCTTTTTATATGGTGTAGTATTATATTGGAATATGGTAAGTAACACAATCCATTTTTGTTATATGCAAGGTGGAAATTTGTGTACATTTCATGTGTCACAGTTGTGTTACTTCAATTTAACAGGCATTGCCAAGAAACAAAGTAATTCTGCTGATGTTTGTATACCTACAACAGTTAAACCTATCTATTTACAGATTAACGTTGCATTTCAGTTAAGGTTCTTGGACCACTCTCACTTATAGCCTATCTTTCTATATTTTAAACCCAACAATATAATTTGAACCATGTTCAAGAAGAAAAGCTGGAGCAATGGAGCACTATGACAACACCATATTTTTGAATATTTGAAAAGCATATTTTCATCAGAAATATCATATATATATATATATTTAATTTTTAGCTTGAGAATTATATACCCTAAATACCCACCCCCTATATTTATTTACTATCTTCTGTATAATTATTAAGAGTTTGATTCTTTTTCTCCCTTCTTTTTTTTCTTTCTTTTTTGCAGCTGGGACTCAAAAGGTTTTCTCCATCTGGATTGTTGATGGCGAAAAGGCAGCAAAGAAGTGCAAGAAAGTAAGAAACAAAAATAAAGCTGAATTGAGAAAAGAGCCCAACTAAATCAAATGAATTAAGAAGTAGGGAGATCAAAAATTGTAAACGGAAAAAAAGATCTGAAAATAGTCGAGAGATTCCTCAGATGGCCTCTGTTGGACTGAAGATGACAACTCAAGAGACTCACACAAGCCTTACCTTAACTGCTCTTTATTTGCACTCAGTGCATAATAATAATAATATTAATAATATAATGTTTTTGATTCATGTACATTAATATGATTGCTAATTCATTCTCTTTTTACATTTTCATGATTTGCTTCTCTGTTGTTACAGTATATGCCTATGCAGTGTGCTTTTAGGACATTAATTCTGCGTCATTGGATGTTTCACTGTTAAGTTATGATTTAATATATACGCTTTTTAGAAGGTAGGATGAGTAAATGTAGGCTTGTAAATTTCCAAAATAAAGCAATCTCATGCAAACACACTTATTCTGGTCTTTGTGAGCTGGGCTCACTTTTCAGCAGCACCTTCTCACTGAAGTTCTCATTTGGACATTCTGTGGTCCCCTACTTTTGCACAAAGGCCCACAGGAAACCAGGAGAACAGAGGTGGAGCGGCAGAGTCCAGGCCTCTGCAGTTACATCGATCCCGTTATCATTCATCTGACTCTTCCACTGCTGATCACTGTGAAACATTATATGCTTGGAGCTGTGTGTAGGTTATTAGCACCAATGCCAATGTCCTGCACATGTGATACACAGAAAATATGAAATGCGTTCAAGAGAAAAGTGTTAACAAGACTTAAAGTCTATAGCAACAGTAGCGTTAGCAGCTCTATGAGGCTGGACTTAGGCACAGTGATGCTTTGAGTTAAATGCTAACATCAACATGCTAACATGTCCACAGTGACAGTGTTAACATGCTGATGTTTAGTAAATATAATGTTGTAGCCTGTAAGGGTAACCTGTTAGCATGCTAATATTAGCTAACACAAAGTACAGCTGATGCTGATAGGGATGTCATTGATTTCACTGGTAAGTAGGCTTATGGACAAATTTAAATTCAACTCGATAATGACGGTAATTTGGATTTGGGAGATCACCAAAGTCAATCCATCCCATTGTTGAGATATTTCAGTTTGGACAAAAGTTGCCGACTGACAGACAGCTTTTCCATAGAGGCACACTGCTAGCCTGGCTAAACATTCCTCTTGCTCATGATCCCAACAAAGTGCTCAAGTGAAAAGGTGACAAGACAAATGTTTCAGTTATCTAACTATAATGAGTGTCTACCAAAGTCTCAAGAAGCACAATTCAGAAATCAGTGAGAAGCCATATTTATCTCAGGTCTTACCAGTTAGGCTGAGTCACTTTGCCAGTTAGAACTTTTTGCTATTAAATATGACATTATTGTTTATCTGAAAAACTACAAAAAAATTACCTCCTTAAAGCAATATGTAGATACAATACATCAAGTCAACTGCATGTTCTACGTTCCAGCAGTTATGCTAGTTTAGCTATTTGTTTTTTAAGGTCAATTTTTTAATTTATTTTTTAATTTTAAACAACAGCAACCAAACAGACACACTTGAACAAGAACAACCCCCCTCTCCCACCCCCCACCCTCCGCGGTCTTGAGGAAAAGAAAGAAAAAACAAACAAATAAACAAAAACAGAAATCCCACCTGGCCTAGTGGCCCTCCTCTACTTCTTGTGATGCTGAGGTCATTAGGACTGATACCTGTGCTGCTGCACCTTTCCATAGGTCTATAGTAGATGATTTGGCTTTGTCAATCCTTGCTGCTCAAGCATAACTATGTCCAGAGAGGGGGGGGAGCTATCATTTTCTTGGTTGCGGTTGATCCAGCTAACCAAACTTTCTTTTGTCTCCTAAGCGGGTGTAATTTAGAGTCGTCATTAAGTAACAAAACAATCGGGTCAGTAGGAATTCGACATCCTATCACATCAGATATTATTGATGTTGTTTTATTCCAGAACTCATGCGCCTGTTCACACTCCCAGACCATGTACAGGAAAGTTCCAGTTTTTTCAAGTTGACAGAATGTGCAATAGGGAGTAGGAATGGCTTTGGAGACATATCTCTTCTGAGGAGTCCAATATGTCCTATGACATATGTTGAAGTGGATCTGCTGATGATTTGGGTTCTTGGAACAGTGGGAAATGTTGTCCCAAACTGTCTCCCAATTAATTATGTTCCCCTCCGGGCCCAGCTCTCGCTCCCATTTCTTTACTATTGGGAGTTCTCCTACAGATACTTGCATCAATTTAGCATAAATCCTGGTTACTAATTCTCTCACAGGAAAATCAACAAGCCATTTAATGATTGTGTGGGTCTCGAGACTGTTTCCCCATGGTACTCCATAACGTTTTAGGGCTGACCTTAAGTGAAGATAAAGGAAGACGGATGTCCTAAGGATCTCAAAGCTAGTTCTCAGGTCCTCAAAGCTCAACATATCTTCCCCATTGAATAACTGGTCTAGAGTGTAAATAGCTCTGTCACTCCACTGGTTATAAACAAAATGCTTGTTACCAGACATTAAGTGCATGTTGTGCCAAATTGGGGTGCTCAAATGCCACTTATTGGTGTAGCGAAGTTGCTCCTCCACCTGTTTAAAGTTGGTCAATGTGTTGGTGATAATAGGGCCATAGGCTAGAATACACTTTTTTGGACACACACCTGCAAAGGCGAGGTCTTGCAATCTCAGACTTCCAGTGATATTTTGCTCTATTTCTCTCCATGGGACTGTAGATGAGGGGTCTATCCACACTCTGAGGGCCTATAGCTGAAAGGCTCTGTGGTACACTTTAAGGTTGGGGAAGGCCAGGCCTCCCGTGTTTGTGGTACGTTGCAGGGTAGAGTATTTTATTCTAGGTTGTTTACTATTCCAAATATACTGCCGAATTACGGCATCAAGTTTCTTCCAGAAATTTATTGGTGGGGGTAAGGCGATCGTTGTACTTAAGAAGTTCACATGAGAGACTATGTTCATTTTAACGACAACAATCCTGGACCGTAGCGATGCCGGCAGCGTAGCCCAATTAGTCAAATCCCTTTGAACACTACTTAGTATAGTTTCATAGTTGTCCTGGACAACTTGCTGTAGTGATGCGTGGATGGTGATGCCCAAATATGTAATTTTGCTTTGGGTTGGTATTGTATCACTAATAGCTGTTAGTTGTTCAACAGGAGCCGATTAGATTTATTCCAATTGATTTTATAGCCGGAGATTGAGCCAAATTCGTTAAAGATCTTAAGGATTTTTGGAACAGAGTCCTCAAGGTCAGATATGTATAGTTTAGCTATTTGTAACACTAGATTCTCTGGGCAATGCATGTGTTGTGGTGGTCTGCCTTTGAGTTTTGCAGCCAGCAGTGACTTTGCTGCCTCCACTTTCCTCTGCTCCTCCATTTGATCGAGGTTACTTTCATGATGAAATTGTATGCTTGAATAAGAATGCTTTGCTGAAGTGTGCAAATTCTGCTGAAGCGTCAGCTTGGCACAATGTTGGACGCTGATCCCCCTGGGATATCTTGTAAATCGTATGATGGTCTGATTCTTTGTGTTGCTGACTTTGTTGATACATATGAGCCTGGAATAGTAATCTTTTAATTCAATATTTAATGCTCTTCTTTCATGTGTTTACCCTCATTTTTGACACATGACTGCCTTTACCTGCATGCATGATGTTATGATGCATTGTGCACCTCTTGGCTTTTGCTTTCTGTAACATCAAGTTTCTGACTGTTTGGAGTACCAGTCATTTATCTTTGAGTTCTCTGCTGCAAATTCACTGTAATCCCAGAATGGCCGTTCTCCCTGCAGAACTTTGATAATGAGGCTTTTTAGTTTTCTTCTTTTTTTCATCTTCAGGGTGTCGGATTGAGGTTAGGCCATAGACTCTTTTCTGTTTCTGTAACGGTAAACATAAGATTGGCCACACTTTAATAGTGTCATTAATCTCTCTGTGTTTTTCGTAGTTCCTGCTCAATGCATCTGCAAAACAAAATCATTACCTTCAGAGCTCGGTTTCTATGTGGGAGCAGCTTTTGAATATCACTTAATACTTTAGAGGCAAATGCTGGGGCTATTGTGTTGTAGTACTCTTGATCAAAGGACACTTAACTTTACATGCATCCATGTGTCATGTTATTTCTTGATAAGATCAGCATCAACAAGTCTCCCATTTCTATAAGCAATAGTTCCACATATTGGGAAATATGCTTATTCACTTTCTTGCTGATGTAACATGAAATAATAGTGGCTTAAACAGCTGAAAGAGAATTTATTTCTGATTGCACTTCACTCCTTTGCTCACAAGATGGCAGTTGAAGATGGCGTTTTCTCTGCATTCAAACACAGGCTGTCTTGGAAGGCCTACATGAACAGCAGACTCTAGATACTCTGTTACAGACAAACATGTCCACAAACTTGGCTCTGAAAGTACAAATGGACAGAAAATAAAACAATATAAACATTCCACATTAGTGACGATGTTTTAATACAAGGTACAAACTGTATGTTTATTGACTTAACGCTATAATAAAAATGGCTTTCATGGGAAAAAAAACATTAAAACTGAAAATTCTATTAGTGTAGATCTTGATATTATGATTTCACAGCTCCATTTAAAATCCATTTTCAAAATAATAGTTCAAGAACAAACAAAAGTCTTTTTTTAAAACTAGAAATCCATGTCCGTATAATTTTATGGCAGAAATGTATTGAGTTTTTGGTCTTTTTATTGACTTTAAATAGAGCGACATTCTTGAACGCACCCTGACTGAAACACTAGACTATGTCTTGTTTGCATCGCTGCACATACTGCAGACCCACATCTACATATGAACATGGACACACGCCAACACACACACACACACACACTTGCCCTCACACTTATACGCACAAACACACTGTGTACAAACCAAAAGTGAGTTCTCACAGACAGGAAATGATGTCAGCTCTTGTCTCCAAGGAGATGGAGGCAGTTGCTAAGATACTGTGACACTAGGATTTTTCTCTCTATTTTCTCTCCCTCTCTGTCTCCCTAACACACACACACACACACACACACAGGGATGTCACCATGAATAACTCAAAACTCTCCCTTGCATCTCTCTTATTCTCTTGCACAGATGGCAATGAGCACCAATCCAACTTTTTCTGTTACATTTCTATAAATAACCACCAGAAATATCACTTTGTTCACAATCCCAATTGGATGCTTGGGGCTATTAAACAGATCACTAATGCTCTTCACCCAAATCTAACATCAGTGCTACTGCTACAAAAATGATCCACATTCTTAATCTTTGCTTTGATCTGTGTGCAGTAACTCAATCACCCACTACTAGAGTGGTGAGGCCTGTAGCTAGTATCCTGAAACGATAGATGGAAGTGATGGATGTGTATCAGCACCCCTCTAAAGCTTCTTCACAGTGTGAGCTGCACCTCTCTGGTGCTATCAGCATGCCACATATGTCTTGGCACTAGCATGTTGCTGCCAAATCCTCATCGCCCTCCCCTTCCTCTTCCCCCGTGGCTCCTAACACAGCATTAAGAGTTTATGGGGTTTGGGTTGTATTGGAAATGCCATGCACTTGTCCTCTGGATAGTGGGATTAGCTCTATCTGCTGTATTTCTACTCCAAGAGCCTTCCTGTACTGATGACACAAGCAATACAGCGATGAGTGTTTGTTCATTTACTGAGCACAAATGCATGTCCCTCTCCCTCCCTGCCCTCCCTCAATTTCTCTCTCTCTCTCTCTCTCGCACACACACACACACACACACACACACACACACACACACACACACACACACACACACACACACACACACACGCGCTCAAGGGTGCCTACACACACAGTCATACCGTACATGCATAAGGGGAATATCAGATTCAATGTGCAATGACACAGTGAGGACATACTGTAGAGTGGAAAGACAGGGGGGGAGGAAGGAGAGCAGAGGCACAGGGTGGGTTTGGCATGGGTGGCGTGGAATCATTTTAAATGGCGCGGGGGTTGGAAAGGCAAAAAGATGTACAGAGAGAGGAGACGGCAAGAGTGGCAGAAAAGCACTGAAAGGCAGCCAGGGTTGGGCAAGAGACTGGATGTGGGCTAAGATTTCAGCATGAGTGATAGGGAATGAGGGAAGAGGGGAAAAAAGGGGAAAGGAGGAATATCCTCTGCACCACTGTGTGACTGGAAATTTAATAGCGGGAGCGAGATAGAGGGAGAAAGAGAGGGAAGGAGAGAGAGGTAGATGGGGTGGGTGGGAGAGAGAGAGTGAGGCAGAGGAGGGGGAGGAAAAGAGAGGAAAAGTAGAAAAAAAAAAAAAAAAAACAATGTTGGGTGTTAAAAAAAAAATTTTGGGCCAACAATTCCCCCTACGGCATTCACAGGGAAGGGAGGGAGGGAGGAGGCGATAAGGAGAGGGTGAGGAAGATAGAGAGAGTATATATCTTGGGGGTCTTTCTGAAGCATAACTGGCCTTCTCTGTCCTTTGACCTTTAGTGTGAGCTGAGACAGAGCAAAGATGTACTGGGATTTATTTATACCTACAAACTACTCTTTGGTAGTGGATACAATGCTACAATGGATGCTTCTCTTCTGCACACATTCTGAACTGAAATAAGTGCATGTGAAGGGGATAATGATGATATAGGAGCTAAAGCATGTGGACATATACATGACAAAGATCGATTTGGGAAGGCCACTTAGAGGGGAAGACTGACTAAAGCTTTCTTTATTGGCTAATAACTTGCTGGCATTCTTTTCCATTCACTAATTAAAATATGCAGCAGCCCTCTAGTAGCCTACTAAACTCTGCAACCTGCTTCCTCAATACATCAACATATGCACATTTTCGGGCTTTAGAAGTATCTGAAGGTTTGGGTTTTATAATGTGCAAACCCCACAGGGCTGCAGAGTGTCTGAATACCAACCGTAAAAGGTAGTGGTGGCTTCCTTATGTACAGCTTTAAATCCACCACTGAGAACTGCTTTAGGGAGAAAAATAAATAAATACTCACATGCAAAGATTGCAGAATACAGACCTCATTAGTTTGCTAGATGTAATCTTAGCTGGCTATTACTAAAATGCATGTGCTAGCACTGCACGCTCATTATGAATATGAACATTAGTAGGCCTACAAACCTCTTAAGACCCATCGGAGCAGAAATGTTTCTTACTGCAGATGTTTTGACCTGTTGTTTCAACGGTAAACCGGCAACAGACACATGTTGATTAACACTGAAAAATGACCAAAAATACGTTAAAAGTCACAGTGTAAGGAGAAACAAACTGACTCAATTTATCCTGCTGATCATTCCATGCTGCTGAGTCATATTTATGAATATGTGACGTGACTATATTCATTACAGGCATATAGAGCTCATGTTGCACTGGGGATCTGAAACAAAACCTGCACACTAAAGCAATAGTGAACCTTACAACATTCAGAGCACAATTTGATGCGAGTTTAAAGCGTTTGAAACCTTTAAATAATCTAAAGAATGCAGGCGCATCCATAAGTTGTTGGTCCTTCACCTATTCTTCTAATGCTGCCTTAGTGGGATTCCGACTGAAACATACGGAATGTGCGTAAAGAGGCGCTTATGCTGGACGCAAAATGCTCTGCCCACAGGGCGCCGTCGCGTTTGCTGCCTGCGTTCCTCTCCAAGGATGATAAGGCGCATGGATGCACTCGTCACAGACCTCGTTCCCTAAATGTGATAATACTAACATCATTTTCTCCAACGAGACTTTATCTGATCTCGTTCGTTCTCTCTTCCATCTCCTTGTGTGTGTGTGTGTGTGTGTGTGTGTGTGGATTGTGCTCATCTTTAACCTGCCATCACTGTAGCCCCCCGCGTTGCGTTGGCGCTGCGGAATAGCCAACAAGAACAAGAGCCAGCTCACAGCCTTGGAAACAAGCGAATCAATTTAGGGAAGAGAAAAGCAGAGAAAGATAGCGCTGGAAAACTGGCGATCGGGAGAAGGGACGAGGGGAGAGGAAACGTCGACCTTACGCCGCAGCCGCCGAAACATTAAGGTACGTGTATATTAGTTGTACAGGTAGAAGGGACTGAAATGGCCGGCGTAATTATTGCATATGTTACCTAATCTGCACGGATGCTAAAATTAGTCACGAGACGACAAAGACTGAATTAGAAATGTGCAAAGGTTGCAGAGATTCACAATCATAGTAAATAATTAATATCAGCCAAAGATACGGTCGATGTCAGTGGAATAAAGCTGTGGTAGTCCTTCCAAATGTATTGAAATGACATGGATCCTTATGTAAGCCTGTGTTTCACATGTCCACACATTATTTTCCACAACAAAAATGTATACTGAGCCTATGGATTGTTTTTGGGTGCAGTCATGTTGTCATTACCCTGAAGAGAGAATGGATGCAAGCCATTTTGTAATGCAGCATGTGCAGAATTAGGCCTATTCAGAATTTCAATTGCGTTTCCGAGAAGGTGCGCCGTAGTGAGCGCAGCTGCATAGATGAATAAGGCCATTCTGTTGAAATGTAGGAGATATTATGCTAGAAGCTATATGATGAGGAGACATTGCAGATTAGAGGTTGCGACTGCAGGAGGAATGGTAAGGTTAGGGCTTTTTTTTTTTCTTCTTCTTTTTTTTCATGAGTTGATATCAGAGAAACGGGGAAAAATAGAACTGTCATCAGTTAAAAGTTGAGCAAAAATTTGGCATGAAGCAATTTCACTCTCTTTTAAAGCGCTAGTTGTTACTATATTGGTGAAATGCGTCTCATCCTACCCTGATTCCCACGTCCTGAATCAGTCTAGTGTTGTCATAGTGACAGCAGATGATGTTGGCCCTGCTGCACCTGTGTCGCTTTGTGTTCATCCTCGACCATCTGTAAATACATAAGGTCTAATTGGGCCTTGTGTAGGCATACAGGAAGCCCAGAGCCTCTGTGTTTATTGAAAACAACACCACGATTTTTGCCTCTTCATAAACCTTAATGACTCTGTTGTGGAGGACAGGGCATTGATACAATCAGGCGCTTACGATGATGTGATTGGTTTGTAGCAATTGGTCAGCAGCTTGCAGCTAATTTGTCTTTTCACGACTGAGCGCTTTCTCAGGCTTGATCGAATAATCAATATCTACATGGTTGCAATCTGCGCTTGACATGGAAAAACGGCCAAGATCAAGAAAGAGAAATACCTTTAAGTGAAATTGGTTGGAAAAGAAATACAATGTAGTCGACGTCTCAACCATGGCATAGACCTAAAGAAAACACGTTTTGCACGAGGATGAGGATGAAGGCTGCTGGGGAAGGAACTGGCCCTCAGATGAGTCAAGGTGTGATAATCTAAAAATAAAGACCATCATCGAGTGTGCTGTTGTTCTTGTGGAGAACTTAAAGATGGAAGGTCAAGGCAACAGGCGTCCTGCTGGCACATTCAAGGTCTCTCTCAATTTTACCCTATGTGGTGTTTTACATAGATTGTTTTGACCGTCTCTCCATAATGCAACATAATGCGAAGAAAAAAAGCTAAATTCCTTTAATGTACTTTTTGTAGGCCTACTTCTTCAATGCTATTTTGAGGGGGGAAAACTGTTGACAGCTGGCAAAGGCTTTTGTATTGTATAGATGCAATAAAGGAAACACAAGACCAATTTTTTTAGACCAATATCCAAATGTGTTTTTGCTGAATACAGCTGCTCATCTCTTATATTTACATATGTGGAAAACAAACTTCTCCATTCCCTCTCCAGTATGCCTATATTTGTACCTCTAGAATGGTGGAAGTAGCAGGAGAAATTTGAAAATGGCATTTTGGAAATCCCATTAATCTGCTAATAGTTTCAAGACAGCCCCATCCAAAAGAAAAAAGAGAAAGCACCACTATAACAGTGTATATAATGACTACCACTGTATATAGCGAAGTTCCAGTATGTGAAAAACTAATTCTGCTTTGAAAGCACAATGATTAATTCCTTGACCAGCTAAATATCAACAATTATGTTTTGATGCTTCCAAAAATCATTTTCTGTCGAGCTAAACATTCTAACTATCAAACCGCCATCCTGGATCACATATAATTTTGATGTCTGGGAGATACATTTCATTTTCAACTTAGTCACATTATTGAAATGCATAATTACCTGCTGGATGGGGATGAGAACCAGACTCTTCAAGGAAATGTTCTTTAAAGAACAGCATAATGAGGAGTTCTGCAAAGGGACTGCATACAGTAACATTCAGGTTTCAGCACGTGTATTCCTTTTCTCATTGGAGATGGGCAATGTGTTATTTCTCTGTGGCAGTTACAGTTAGGATGGTTGTAGTGTGTGTGTGTGTGTGTGTGTGTGTGTGTGTGTGTGTGTTTGTGGTGGAGAAAGAGAGATAGAGAGAGTCAGTGGGATGTGCAGAGCATTTAAAAAGTCTATTTTTAGCATACACTCCCTTATGAGCTTTCTTAATAGCTGCTTTAAGAGTTCTCAGAGCTATGTTTTTAATAAAGACTGATGTTGACCTAATCCTCAGACCTTGTAGATATTAAGATTCATGACAAATCTGTTCTCTCTGTTGCGATATTAAAGGCCAAGGTTCACCTGTGCTTTCTTAGGTCTCCCTGCACTTATGTGAATGTATATTTCCATATGTATTTAGTTTGTATTCCTCTAGATAGAGGTATGTTGTAAGTAAATGACTGTTGATTTTATATGTGGCGTAACACTAAATGCTGTGATGGGAATAAACCTTAAGCTTTAAGTCAAATATAAGTTGATTTAGTGCACCAAGGTGCTGCTGATCAGATCTGAACAGAAAATGTTCATCAGACTCTGCTAAACACGGTAATGTGGAATAGGCCACTGGACAGTAAAAACACAAGATGGTGAGTGAGCAGGTTGCCACAGCAACCGTGTTTCTAGGAGCGCATGCATCGTCGCTGCATAGGAGAGGAGATGCTAAGGACTGCCATGGAGCTTTTAAAAAACAAGTGTCTATTAGAGAGTAAACATAGACAATTTGGAAAATATCCAAGATCCAATAGAGTTATTTGATGTAAAATCTCGAAAATGGTAACACCGTAGTCAAGTAAGTGACAGGTTACAGAGATCTTCCTATTTGTTTTCATCAGACAGCACAGGCTTGTGACAGGGAGAGTCATATAGCGTAGAACATAACGTGCTTGAGAAAACAATGAACACTTTCTTTCTGGTCTAATCGTTTAAAGGGAAACAGCCCAACCTTTTCTAAATTTAGTGAGTCTGCTGATGCTTGCAGCCATTTCTGTGTGACGCCCTCTTAAGCAAAGACACACAAATACACAATTGTGTATAACAAAAGCCCTAAAAGTATTTTGCACCATATTTTTGTCTTTGTTCACAATCTAGTTATTTTAATGTTTGGTTCATCAACTTTAGTGGCTGGGGATCTTGTCTGATTGTGCGTGGCTTATTGTACACAGCATGTGCATTGCAGTAACATTTCAGAAGTCAATCATCATTCCTTCATATCTTAATTGCTAAATTACTGCTGCTCCCTCATGATGGATTGCACGAATGTCTGCATTAACCTTAGGTCTAGATGAATCTCGGCAGCAGTTGTAATTGCATTCAATAACTTGGCATACTTTTAAATGTGAGATTCTACTTCTATCAGTATGTATTAGAGTAGACGCATACCAGGATCATAAAGTGGACGATGAGACCGTTATCCTAATGGGTCTGCTGCAGCACTTGTGACCCAGCTTAAGTTTTAAAATTTTGTGGCCATTTCAGACCATGACCCAGATGTTAAGTTCAACGTATGAAGAAAATGGCAGCTGACTCACAAGTTAGACTACAGGCCACAATTTGAGAGCCACCTCTCAGAAAAAAAAAGCCTCACCGAGCTGGTCATACACTCTGGCGAAGGGGCATTGTAATATTTTGAGATTTAAATTCAGTTCTGGTAATACATACATGTATGTGCTATGCTAATATCTTAAAGCTACATCACTCTTACTTACTTGACCTCCTTCCTCTCTCTCCTTTTCTCTTTTCCCCTACAGTGAGAAGCTTCAGCCTCCACAGAGACAACACTTTCAAGAGCAAACCCTCCCCCAAATTTGATTTCTATTTTAATAATTGTCATGGGAAACAAAAAATAAAGAGTTTCCCCTTAAATGACATGTTAAAAAGAACGAGGTGTTTGACAGTCAAAGAAGCATGAACAAAGTAAAATAAGAATCTATTTATGATAAATAGAGTCTTTAATATAACATTAAACTTTTCCCTCTCCGTTTTTAAAGTGACTGCTTGAAGGAGAAAAAAGAGAATACAATATGAACATCAAGATAAGCACTTAAGTTCCCCTGTTTGGAGGTGACTTATCAACATCATAGCAATAGGGGTGGGTCATGACTCAGTTGCCATGCGTGTTGTCATGGTGACCAACCCCTGTACCCCTTCCCCCCTCCTCTGGTTGGTCCAGCTTTTGTTGTGGTTTCACAACCATGGACCACAGCTGACAGAGGCAGCACCCCCCTGCCCCAACCCCTGTACCTGCTCCAATCAGGCGAGCCGTGTCATCTGTACAAGGAAGAGTTTAGATCAAGTCCCAGACAGTATTTCAGAGAACACAAGATACCTCAATCTACAAGAGAACACAATTCAGGTAAATATGGCTTCATCTTCAAACAGACCATACAATATGTTGTGTAATGTGAAGTAATGTCCTTGTGCGTATGGTGTGTAATGTGATGTCGTAAATTGTATTGTCACATGATAGATTGTAGGACCCCAGGAAGAATAGCTTTTAGCTTATGCTGAAGCTAATGGGGATCCAAACAAAACAAACAAACAAACAAACAAACAAACAAACAAACATTCAGACTGAAATAATATATGTTGACAGCAGTAATTCTGATGTTGCTACAACATGCCTCCATGTTTTTGTTTCCACACCAGGTGATCAAGTCTGACACATTTAAGCACCTGCGGCATTTGGAAATCCTCCAGCTCTCCAAGAACCACATCCGACAAATTGAGGTGGGAGCTTTCAATGGCCTTCCCAACCTCAACACGCTGGAGCTTTTTGACAACCGTCTCACAGTGGTACCGTCACAAGCCTTCGAGTACCTCAGCAAGCTAAGGGAACTATGGCTACGAAACAACCCCATCGAGACACTGCCCGCATTTGCCTTTCACCGTGTTCCCTCTTTACGCCGTCTCGATCTAGGGGAACTCAGAAAGCTGGATTTCATCTCAGAGGCTGCCTTCGAAGGTCTGGTCAACTTGCGCTTCTTGAATCTTGGCATGTGCGGCTTGAAGGACATCCCTAATCTCACCCCACTAGTACGACTAGAGGAGTTGGAGCTGTCAGGGAACCAGTTGGGTATAGTCAGGCCTGGATCCTTCCAGGGCCTTGTGTCCCTTCGTAAGCTGTGGCTAATGCACTCCAGAGTGTCAGTCATTGAACGCAATGCTTTTGATGACCTCAAAAACTTGGAGGAGCTCAACCTCTCCCACAATTCCCTACATTCCCTACCCCATGACCTCTTCACCCCTTTGCACCAGCTGGAGAGGGTACATCTCAACCACAACCCCTGGGTGTGCAACTGTGATGTTCTGTGGCTCAGCTGGTGGCTGAAAGAAACAGTTCCCAGCAACACTACATGCTGTGCTCGATGCCATGCGCCTCCAGCTATAAAAGGCAAATACATTGGGGAACTAGACCAGAGCCACTTCACCTGCTTTGCCCCAGTGATTGTTGAGCCACCCACTGACCTTAATGTCACTGAGGGCATGGCCGCTGAGCTCAAATGTCGTACTGGAACCTCGATGACCTCTGTGAATTGGTTCACTCCAAATGGCACTCTAATGACCCACGGATCATACCGAGTTAGGATCTCAGTTCTTCATGACGGAACACTGAACTTCACAAACGTGACCGTGCAAGACACTGGGCAGTACACTTGCATGGTAACCAACTCCGCTGGAAACACCACTGCGACCGCTGTGCTCAATGTGTCCGCTTCGGACCCCAGCAACAGCTACAGCTATTTCACCACTGTCACTGTGGAAACAGTCGAGACAGTGAGAGGAGATGAGGAGAACTCAGCAAGACAGTATATTAACGAGACCTTCATAGATTTCCCTACTGTTCAAAGAGGGGTGTTAGAGGGTCGACCTGGCATCACTATTTCGCCTTCTCTCTCCTCTCTTTCCTCACTGTCCCCACGAGCCAACAGAGCTACTGAAAATGCAGTGACTGTGTCCATAATGGATGTAACTAACATTCCAGGCTTGGATGATGTAATGAAAACAACTAAGATAATCATTGGTTGCTTCGTGGCCATTACCTTTATGGCAGCTGTAATGTTGGTGGTCTTCTATAAACTTCGGAAGCAGCACCAGCTACACAAGCACCACGGCCCTGCCAGAGCCATCGAGATTGTCAATGTGGAAGATGAGATCGGAGCTGGGGCCGGGAGTGGCATCTCAGGTGGTTCAACGATGAATTCTGGCAGTGGAGAAGGAACCCTAAGGATACATCATCCAGAAATAGTCAACCTTCCCAACATTGGCCGTACAGATACTCTCAACCATTACTACAAGACCCATCATTTCAACAACAATGTGATGGGTCTTAGTATTGGCTCCGATGGGCTGGGACAAGGAGTGATCCTCAATAGCAAGAACCAGCAAGTCCAGGATATCCCCATCTCCTGTACCTCGGTCCCAATCTCTACATCTACTTTGCTCACCTCATCAGGCAATGGCACCAACATCAACCCATGTTCTATGTCCCCACCGCTGCCGATGTCTCTCCCCATGCCTACCATGGGCTTACATGGATCGATCAAGGGTTTCATGGGCCATAACCAGAATCCCCAAATGGAGCCTCTTCTCTTCAAGGGGAGCTCGAAGGAAAACGTCCAAGAGACTCAGATCTAAAAACAAAAGCGAGAGTATAGGGAGAGAGTGAGCAAGAGTCAGAGACAGAGAGGGGATTGATGTTGAGTTTATGCGCGGAATGATTAGACACTAGAGTGCATTGACATTACACCAGGAGAGAGGATAGACTGACACGGCAATACACAAACACATAGACTTATCCGTGACAGTGTACTGAGCCAAGGATTACCACAATGGGCCACTTGTGTTTGTAGTAACGATCATGGCCATGGAGATCAAGGAATGGACATTGCTACAATGTAAATCTTTGCCAAAGCAAATCTTTTTTTGCAGTTTCTACAAGCTATGTTCTCGAAGGGAAAAACTAGCCCTTCAGAGTAATCAGTCCCCAAATCATTGTTGGCCAGCAGAGATGAAAAACATGCACAGCACTTACAACACAGAAGATCGGAGATATTACAGAACAAAATCCAAAAGACATTTTTCTTCAACACAAAACACAAGCCACACTCTCTCTCAAGTGACTCAATAGACTCCCTCAAGGTGACAATTATGTAGGCATAAATAGATGGACAAAAAGGTACAGTGCAGTACAAACTACTGTGAAAAATCCACAAATTATATAAATATATTTTCATTTAAATATGTATCATTGCGGACTCCGATGCAGAGATATTTTGGGGTGGATGTATAAGCTGGTATAGTTTGTTTCTTTGTGAATAATCAGGGGTGGCTCTAGTGAAGGTTGGTTATGATACATGTTTTAAGTTTGGCTACTTCTCAGAAACATAAGGGCTCAATTGCAACACTCATTGTGAATCTTTGAATTGGCTTTGTGACATAAAGTCCATTTAGGTTGTAGAACAGTAAATGCAGATCACTGTTTGACAAACTTTTTTCTGTTGCTTCAGTAATAATCATAACAAACTTTTGTGTTCTGAGAGTGTATTATGTATTTTGTAAAAGCCAGCTACTTGGTATTTGAATTGACAATTCTGATACTTAAATGCCAGCATCAAATAATGGTTAAAACAATGTTCCACAAACACAGAAAGGTAATCCATTGCAAAGACCTGTATGGGTAAAACAAAGTGTTGACAATGTGTTATTTGAATCAGATCAGTAGCCAGATATTTGCTTTTAGACAGGAATTTGATATGACCTCCTTGTTCATGGTTACCATAATCATGCCATAAAATGCTGTCATAAGGATGATTAGACATCTATCTGCAGCAGCATTCAAGAAGGGATTAAACATCCATGTTAGGATGATTGGAATGAATGGAAATGTACAGTATATTAATAATAATAATGTCTGGTTGTATGACAATTGTAAGATCCACATTTTTACAGTGTAACTTTCATATGTTATATGCCATTTACGCTTATTGCGTTTCAACTATGTATTTCTTTATTTTTGTTAGTTTGATATAATGTGTACAGTTGTCTAGCCATGTATCATTACGTGTGAAATAAATCAATCATATATTGGATCGTGGCCAGTCAATATGGCAACCACATAAGGAAAGAGTGAGACTTTACGCAGTGCTAAACCTGGATAGAATGTATGGTTTGTGGTTTAACCATTAGTCATCCTGGTAATGATAGGTGCCATCTGCTCTTTTAACATGTTCAGACAGGCTTTTAGGCACTCTCTTATAGATGTTCTACAGACACTACTGGTTTTGCAAAATTAGTGTTTTTAACAGAATTTGATGATGACTTATTCTTAATGAAGGCACTTGTGTCTATACGTAGCCTTCAGTATGCTTCTCCAATGGTGATTATTTCATTCTAGTTTGGAAATGGGACGAAGATTTGACAAAATAAGTATATTGAATAGGAAATTATCTTTTTTGTATTTATCAAGCAGGAAACTAAAATGTTTGTTGCAATTGAGCACAAACTGGACCAGTTATTCCAGATAAATGTACCTGAGATAGTACTATCAACAAAATCATAACACGGTTTTCGACTGTAATGCAGCTCTGTATGCGTTTTCTCTGTTTTTTTTCTGTTGCACCCCTCCCTCAGACCTGCATATACAGGAGCTGTTTTATGTCAGTGATGATGGTTTTTCTTATCAGCAACAAGCCCACAAAAGGAACACTGAGGAATAGTAATAATAGTGGTGATAATATGAGTGACGAAATCAGACAAAACCCACCCAGATTGTATTGTCACCGAGGGTTAATCCATGAAAGGAACATCTTCTGCATAAATGCACACCATGTTCATCCTGTTAAATGCTAAACATCTAGGCCATCTTTAAAAAAAAAGAAAAAGTCTGGTTTTACCTACAATACCATATATAAACTGATTGACCACATAACTAAATTATAGCCATGTATTTCATCCATGTATTTCATCAACTTGGTGTCTTTGGTCATGGATCTCATTCAAAAGCATAGTAAATGTAAATGTGTTGCGACCCCGCAGAAAGATCTAGTGGGCAGGGTTCAACTGTAGCCCCATAGAGACACAAATAGAATATAAATGAAGGCTAAAGACACAACATATGGGCCCTTCCCTTGATGTGCTACATTTGGTGGCTCTGCCGTCAGATTTCAAAGAGCATACTAGATACCTCCTTGTGTGCTGTGTCTGAGGTGCATTCCTGCATGTTAACCATGGAACAAATCTTTTTACCTGAACGCTACTCTGGCAGTGTTTTATTATGATGGTGATTCACCTAATCAGCACATAAATGTTCTTTCATACCTCTGGACATCCGTAACACTCAACACAATTATCATCATTATTATTAACATTTGAATGAAATGCAGAAGGGCTTTGTTACATCTTAGTATAGTGGCTGCCATTGTACATAACTTGATGCGATATAAAAGGAGGCTCATTCTAGAGCTATAACGTATGACCCCTTTTAATGTAGATCACAAGCTTGAGACTGTAATCTGAATATGTGCATATTGGTCAACTGTACCTCACTGTATTATATATATGGTGGTGAATTGATGCCGTTTGGCTACAGATGGAGTACTGGCATATGTGGATCCTCTGCACTATCCGTTGCTCACAGTGGATGCTTCAGTCCAGATTACATTTCTTGGTTTGTCAGAAGCTCCTTAATGAAAAGGATTATCATATCTGAGACAGCAAATTGCAAGACAAGAAAATGGAATGACCTTTTGGTCATTTAAAGGTAAGCTGTTCTGTTTGATAAAACAATGTAAAAAATAATAATATCCTGGGACTGTTTTGAAAAGCTTTTTAAAAAGACAGAGAGAGAGAACAGTGTAAAGCTCTAGAAAAAATTAGATTTCTTTAATACAAAATAATGATTAAAATGTCTTTTTGTGTTTTTTATTTTTTATTTTCCAGTTGTTGGTTGTATCTCAGTATGTGATATTATCGATTTGGGTCTTTAGGTATTGTCATTTAATGTCATTTTTTCCCCACGCATTCATCCAGGTAGTGTGGCAGAAGAGTGTATTTCTTCAGTTATAGCGAAATCAACATGCGCTGTACTTGCACTTCAATGACTGTCATACAATGACTGAGAGGTACATTATTTCACTGTTTGCTACTTCTGTGACTTCAATTTTACGTCCACTGTAAGAAATTATTCTGCTACAGTATTTGAAACATATGCCACTTTCATTCTTTGTTGTGATTCCAACCTACAGAGCACCACAACTAACTAAATGAGAAATTAGTTAACAAGTTTAACATGATGATGTTTATAATAAGTTATTGCGTGAAATTTCATAAAAGAAAATGAAGAAAATCCTAACAATTACTGTGTTTACACTGTTTTTTTTTTTACTTTATTTATTTTGTATTTTCACACTTATTTATTTAACACACTTTCAATGTAAGGTTTGAGTTAGACACAATGGCCCCTTGTTCTTCTGCTATGCAATTAAATCGTAATAGCTGGTACTTGTTATTTAAAGGTCCATGCTAATGTTATGGTATTACAGCAAATGTAGCTATACAGAATTTTTAAAAAGTGCCAGTAGCTAACAAACTGCCAAACAGTCAAACAATTTGCAGATGTTGTGAATACATAAAACAGATTTCTTGAATATAATCATAAATAAATGAACAAACACAAACATCTAAAATTGTAGGTGGGCTGATAATTGTCTAGGAATAAAAACATCTGATCTTGCTGAAATCCTAACAACAAATTAGTTAAACTAATTAATTAAGAGGGGTGGCTCTAGAAATACAGTCATTCAACGCGTTACTATTACATCCTGTAATTACTGCAGCATGGCAACCGCCTTAATAAATCAAGTGGTCCATCATGTTACATTAGCGTAATTGTACATAAACCCGCCCTGCCATTTTTTATTATTAGCACATGTTGTGAATTTGCAAATCTGACAAATAGGTTGAAGGAAACTAATCAGATCCTTTCAGTGGATAGTTAGACATTTCCTACGCAAGACAAGTGTAAAAAGAACTAATTTTTATGCTGGCCAAGAATGTGCAGGGCTTCACTAACACATCATTATCACTAGTTCTTATCTTGAAAGGGTCGACACAATCAAGCTTTTCTTCACTGTGTTGTATTCTGTTCTTCAGTTCATCTGCATGTTCCAGATTTGGTATTTTTAAACTTATTTTGGACCCTGAGGTGAGGTGAAACTATGGACTATCACAGATGTCCACTGCGCAGTGCAAGTCTAACCCAAGTTATGAAACATTTACCTCAAGGGATTCATATAACAACAAATGCATCAGCCATGAATGAATGTTTAGATCAAATGTTTCGGCCTTACAGCAAAGACATTGTATTTAAAATGTCTTAGGGGGCACTATGTTAAGTTATTTTCTTGAATGTAATTGTACTTGGCTTGTACTCTGGTCCCCAGAGAGCTCAGTCCCTATGAGACTGGAAATACCTTTAAAGGCCTGAAAAAGCAATAGAAAAGACCGCTACAGCATATTACAGTTACATCTTAGTATTTTCTGAAGACAAGGCAAAAGATTGATACAAAACTAAATGTTCTGTAACACCTTGAGGTGACTCATTTTCAAGCGGATTATTAATATCTGTGTTTTGCAGTTTTTTGCTGTTTCTCAGCTTGTGTTAATAGTGAGCAAACATACAATGAATACAATGTTTGAAAGGGGTAATATCAAGTGGGGGATGTGAAGTAAGCAAAGGCTGTGTGTGCAGCAGACAAAAAACTACATTAATATGCACTAAAGATGAAAGAGAAAAACGCAAATGCAGATACATTTAGAGCATTCTGTGATCTTGGCATGGATGTAATGTGGTAATTTTGAATTAGGAAAAGGTGGAATTTAAAAATGCCAATTTCAGCCCTTGCATTATAAAGCAACCATATCCACAGGAGGTGCATTTATCACATAACACCCCCCCCCCCTTCCCCCTGTAATTCCAACTATGTAGTGTATTAAAAAGAAAAGAGGAAAGCCTGATTTCTGTTTGTAAAATGTGTGCATCACGTCTCCCTTTGCACACCAATGGTGCAGTCATTTTCTAGAAATCCACTGTGCCTGCACTATCCTCTCCTTTTCCCAATGCTATATTTTCCCTTGAAATTCAATAACCTCCCAGCTGTGTGTTTCTCCAGGGATTCCCCAGCTCCCCTGGCCCACAGACAGACTGCAGAGTCTGTAGGGAACCTGACACAACATAAACTCCACTGCGAAGCAGAGGTATCAGAGTCTGTGGGCTGCATCTCCGCTGATCGAGGAACCATAAAAATGTGACAGCCTTTTATTTCTTCACACGTTAAAGGCTGCAGCAAAAAACAGCAACACATGCATTTAACACGAGGGTAGTGTGTTCGATACGGCCGTGTGGGCTGCAGTCATTGCAAAAAACTAAGTATAGATTCTGTGGCTTTTTAAGGCATTGTTTATATGAGGATGGACTACACAGAACCGTTAGCAGGCATGGCTCGGACTGAGAATCCAAAGTATTATGGAAAGTATGAGGAAAAGATAACAGTGACCCAGTTGGACCTACTTTGTGTCCATGGATAAAAGGAAACCAGAAGCCTTTTTATTTTAAGTTTGCTCTTTGTTTAAAGATTCTGACAGTTATTACATGCAACTGTGTTGGCGAATTATGAGCTAAATACTGCTGTTCTCAGAGGGCTTTTTCATACTGTACTGAACATACTTTGCTTTTGTTTCAGTCTATATTTAGATCCCCTCTCTTCCGCCAATATCATTAAGAGCCATGCAGCAGATCATTTGGACTAGGGAATATTGTTTCCTTCTTCACCCAAAGATCTCAATTAATAATCCAAAGAGAGAGAGAGAGAGAGAGAAAGAGAGAGAGGATACACAAACGGGAGGCTATATGTATCTAGTGTACTTCTCAAGCACTCAGGAGCACTTGTAACCACAGACAGTTTTTCACCTCTTCTGGGGATAAAACACTTAACCTGTCCAACAAGACATGTGACTCAGAAAAAGAAGCTTTGTTTGTTTCTCTTTCCACTAAATGCTGCTGAAGTGGGTGTGGAATAGAGCTGATGTTGTATATGTGTGTATGGGCTTAGATTCCCAAGTATTGTAAAAGCTAATAGTTTTTTTATTGTGTATTTTTATGTACATGTTCATATGACATTAGGAACTACATTTTTACCCTTAAAGGTCCTTCAAAGTGTTAACAATGCTGCAATTTAGGCAAAATAAGTATTTGCTTTGCTTTAATGAAAAAGATATAGAGAAAATATCTGTCTTTAGGCTGAAATACTGTTAAAAAACAGCTACTTTAAAATGCATTGTAATCATATCATATATTGCCAGAAATGACAAAAAAACAAAGCCAATTATGCGCCTTAAAATCTCACCATTAATGCTTGTTTAACTGTAAGCCTATGGTAGAAGATGAGATTTTAAGTAATTACTTTCCTATGAAAATTTTGTTTCCAGCATACATTATGAACAGACACTTCCCGTGTAATTACTGGAGGTACTGTATGTAGCAAATTGTTCCCCAGTGCATGCACTCCCACACACAAACACACTTTTCAGGCACTCTGCTGATGTTATTAGATTATTACACTTACTTGAGTATTGATTTACCATAACTGCAGATAGGGGTAATGTTTTCGCCTGGTTAATGTTGTGTGTGTGGTAATGGTGTTTTTCTTTTATGGCACTTTGAATTAGTGACTTTTACTTACCCTGTTGATGTTTAAGTAATATTCTCTAGTCAGCTCTGGCACTAATTGTTAAATGAATTGCTCCTTATGACCTCATAAGGAGCAAGATTCCAGATCGGCCTGGATTAGGATACCTCCCCTTTCTCTGCTTTGCCCGCCCAGAGAATTTGGCCCACCCATGAGAGAGAGACATCATGGCTTTCAAACGAGCAAAAGTGGCAGTTGGTCAAGGCCACACTCCCACCCTCCACCTTGCCCCCCCCCCACCCTCTCTCCTCCTCAATAGCTACAGACACAGAAATGGCACATCCTAAGGGAAGCTCATTGTGGGACTGGCTCTAGTGGCTGTAATTCTGCACCAAGGCTGAATTTCGGGAAAGAGACTTCAGATACAGTATTAGGGGACCACTAAAGCCTATATAAAAGCATCCAAAGACCATGTCATGGGACTTTTAAAGTGTGTTGCAATAAAGTAGGTTTTTCTATGTGATACTGACCTACTGTTTAATCAAGTATATATTGTTGGTGCTGAATTCAGAGCAAAATGCTTGACAATAACAAAAAGGTGGATTTTCTGTTATTTTCTTTTACAGGTTAGAAAATATGTTTTTTTTATTGTATGTTAAAAAAAAAAATCTCAAAAACTGCCATGTCACTGTCTACCAACATTGTTTTGGCTTTGCTCCACCCAGCTGGGCATCAGTACGTTGGGTATTTCAATGGACATTGTCCAAGAAAAAGAAAATGGCATGGAGATTCCTTGCATGGATAACACAATGACATGCAGAGGCAAAACATACTCATCTTTCTATGTAGCACATCCCCTTCCTTCCCTCTTGCTTATTCCCCTTTTGTCCTAAAGAAGGACATTTTTGTCCCATGGGAGATCACAATATTGACGTCAAGAGATGAGTTATTGATTGAGAGGAGAGGACAGCGAGACAGTTGACATTCGGCAGACTACTCCAGGTACTGAGCAGCTTAAGTATTCATACATGTATGTGGCATCTATGAAGGAATATTCATTTCAGTCTGGGCTGATATGTATCTATTGAGTTTCGAACATGTCAAAGCAGACAAACACATGTACTGAAGGAAGAGGAGGATGTGGGCTTTGTCTCCTCTGCAGGCCACATGAGCTTTGCTGCTTGCTACATATCTTAACATGTTGGGAAATTGATGCAACACTGCTTTGTTCTGACGCCTTACGATATATATGTAGAGATAATGAGATTGCGTTCTGTCCTGATTGAATGGGATGATGACATCGATATGAAATTGCTGTGGTCTTCCCATGGCTTCTGTGCATATTCCACATAGATACATCTTCTTGTGTCTTGGGTTGTTTGACCTGCATTGGTTTGTGCTGATTGAATCCTTGGAAAATAAGTACACAGAAGCTGAGCCCCAAACTGCCTTCTACATAGCGATACACAGGTCTGTTTTCCTTTTATTCCTACATGATGCTAAAGACTTTGCATGCAGGCTCTGCAGAGTTGGTCAATGTCACAGAGAAAAACAAAAAGAGTCAAATGGCTGAGCGGAGACGGTTCTCATGTATCATTTTGTGGAAGATGTCAGTGAACATAGCAACATACAAAGCAAATAGATTCCCACTGGCAATTATGCAAATGTGGCTGTGACATGTGAGTCTTCACCCAGCGTGATGCGACGAGAGGGGAATTCACCAACACTTGGCTGCTCTGTCGCTGCTGCTGCTGCCATTAGCATTGTTCACACATCCTCTCATCTTAGGCCGCTTCCACACCCCTCCCCCCTTCCCCTTCCCTCCCTACCCCACCACCACCACGTCTCCATCCTCTTCTCCTCCTCCTCCTCCTCCCTCCCTGCCTGCGTCCTCTCTTTCCTGTTCTCGCTGCGGTGTTGCTATAGCAATGGAGAAATGTGGGAATACCTCCGTCCTTCAGAGTACGGGAGAGAGAGAGAGAGAGAGAGAGATAGAGGCAGAGGAAGAGGGAGAGGATGGGAGACAGACAGAGAGTGAAGGGGTAGACAGAAGAAGGGACAAGAGCAGAGCAGAGGAGGGAAGGAAGTGTGGAAAAGACTGTTAATTAAAAGACAGAGAGCGAGTGGCTGTGACTCACTGCCTGAATGGACACCATTGCCTGTCACTTAGCCCCTGACTCTGAGCGTTTGTCCCCCTCCTCCCCCGCTCACTCCCTAAAAGCTACCCTCCCATTGATATTCAGTCTCTGTGATGAAGGAGACGTCGCTGTTATATGACTGGAGGGGTGGGTGCCAGTGTGGGTGGGGGTGGGTTTGACTGAGATGGCACGGTGTCGCACAGCCATGGCGTAGCTTCACGCTGAGCCCTACGCACACCATTTGTTTGACGATCCATGTGTTCTGGATGTCTCCATTTGTAGTGAGGCTGCAGTTTCCATGACAACCCCCGGACTGAAATAGCACCTCTTTCTCTCCCTCTCTCTCCCTCTTCCCCGCTCACAATACACTCATAACTGTTCATTCCTGATCTTGGGCCTCGTTCTATCAGGCTGAGATGTCCCATACTGCTCATCTCCATTCATCATATGGATTGAAGCACATGAAAGCCCCCCCCCCACTCCCAACCTTCACCATCATCGCCTTCACATACACACACAAACACACACACACACACACACACACACACACACACATGCGCATACGTATACACACGCATCACTTCTCCTCCCACCTCTTATCTCCCATTTTCAGTCTCTCGGTCGCCCTGCAACAGATTCTGTCAACATGCATCAACCTCTGTGTTGCCATGACAACGGTCTTGACAATCACTGCAATTATTTCAACAAAGACAAAAACACTACAGCCACTTGGGGGAGAGGGAGGAAAAAGGATGGTGTGTGTATGTGTGTGTTTTATGTTTGTGTGAAAGAAAGAGATGCAGAGTTGTGAGTTTGCTGTGTATGCGTGTTTAGTGACCCTTCAATGAACTGGTGTGTCTCAACTGTAGCGCAAATGTGCATACAGCATAAGGCTGTGTGCGTGTGCGTGTGGGTGTGCATGTGCGTGTGTGTGCATGTGTGTTTTGGCCTCATATGGTAAAACTCTTTTCGGCCACTTTGACCCTTGAGTATGTATATGTTGTTCTGCCGATCAGTGCAGGTGGACTCACTGACCCATTTTCACAAGTGTTTCGTTTTTTAAAGCCAAACACGTACCGGCTATAGTACCACACGTCTGTGTGTGTGTGTGTGTGTGTGTGTGTGCGTGCGTCTGTGCGTGTGTGTTATAGACAGTGTAAGCATTAATGTGCACTGCTGTGATTTATAGAGAGAGAGTTAAACAGATGGGCAGAGAGAGATCGTCACAGTGGTGGAACATTTACTAAGTATATCTCCTCAAGTACTATACATTGACGTACTTGATTATTTCCACTGTGTGCTACTTGATACTTTTGTTCAGCTACATTTCATACTGAACACCATATAGAGTTTTTGATTTTAGTTCCAATAACACATGCTGAACATATTTATACATGAAGTATGTTTCAAAATCATTGCCTGTTTGCATTATAAATAATCTTAAGTCGAGTTTTCTGTTGTTAATACTGTACAGTGCTGTACTTGTGCTTAAAGTGTAAGTCTGGTGATAGTCAAAAAGTGTGGCGCTCAGCCCCATGTCCATTAGTTCCTAGTAAAGATGTAAATCTTTAAAAAAAATATAGTTGTATTTTCAAAAAGGCTAAATCAATTTCTAAAACAGCTGGGCACTGTGGTTTTTACCAAGCATTACTCAAACATGAGAAAATAATGTATTTGTTGAGTACCACGGATTTGGTGCGTTAGTCAGTATTTACAGCACCAGGACATGTGTGTGGCATTTGACTCAAAAGTTTTTGAATGTCTATGGCACAGCGGTATTAGCTATGTCGGGCATTTGTTGACAATAAGAAAAAAATATCATATATCACCAGACTTTCAGTAAAATTAGGATGCGCTGGAGTGTTCTTACATTGTGGTATTGTTACTATGATTTTAGTAAAAGTGAATCAATTGTGTGGCCATATGTGTGCTCTTTTACTTCAAAGCGATGTCAATTAAGTCTTAATTTAATGTTTAAAACATTAATGCTACACTGACAAGCCACCCCTGTGAATACTGTGTATCACTTAGTACAATAGATCCTATCTTATCAAATATGATGTCAAAGCTGTATAGCTCTAAATCTTCACACTCACTAATCCCGCTGTATCCCATAAAGCTGCTTTGATACTAACAGATACTTACATGTGTGTCGAGTCAGGGAAAACACTCCAGGCCCTGTAATTTTGAGGCCAAACCCACGGCGGATGACATAGCAAGTTATAATGAGTGTTTGTGGCCCCAAGCCAGAGTGTAAGTATGCATTTGAGAAGCCAGGTGGGTGCATCTTAACTCAACCCATTTCTTTGTCATATTGTAACTCTAAAGCCATGGGTGTCCTAAAGAATATATCAGTGTGGCTTTAAAGTTGAGTCGAGAGGCCAAATATGTATCCTTAAGTTCAAAAGATGACTCAAATATGTCTGCCAAGGGGGGGTTGTGATGTCACTGCACAGCAGGGGGGGAAATGGCAGAGACAGTGATTTGGACTTTAGTCGACAATGAAGTAAATTGGATCAGAAATCCTTGAGAAGAGAAAGAAAGAGAGAGAGAGAAAAAAAAAAAAAAAAAAAAAAAAAAAAAAAGAAGGAGGGGGGGGAGAAAAAACCCTTCTTTCTCCCCTTCGACATGAACATTTAACGATAACGCAATCCGGGTGTGTATGACTGAAGATTTGGGATGTGCAGCAGTCTTCCTCTGTCTGTAACTAAAATGTGTGAACAAGTATGCTGAGGTAAGGGCATGTGTTCATTTACATGACCTGCTAAATCTCTTTCGACAAGGCTTTTTGTTGTACATGTACTCTACTGTACATCCATGTATTTTTAATGAATGTTTAAATCAAGTTGACATACTACAGTGTTGTAGTATTTTAGAAAAACATGACCAAACACGTATATTTTATATGTGATATGACTGATCTAAAAGACATATTTTGCACAACCTTTGCCTGACTAAAATGTAATAAATTTGTTCATCATATTCTGCTCCTAATGGCCTTTTACAATGGAAATGTCTTGACATTTATTTCCTCGTGTCAGCAGGAGAACTCTGTGAAGAAGGTAGAGATCAACAAGTCAAAAAGATGTGGAAGTTCCAGAAAAGTTTGGGCTGTTTATTCCTGCTCTGTTGCATCTGCTTGACTAAATGCCGGGTGCTGAAGTTTGTTGTAGCCGTGAGTCTAACCAGTTTCTATTTCGTTTCCTGTGTGCATGATTAATAACGATGACATTTGAACATGGCAGTGGAATTTCATATTAAGCCGTTTTACAACATTTTAACGTCATCTGGAAGCCTACTTAGATCACATCAGACTGACACTTTGTTGCTGATTACTCTGTGTTTTTCTGCTCAGTGAGCATTATTATATATACACATTCATGTGACAAGGATTACTTTGAGCCTAAATTCCAACAGTGTCGGCTATATCTCTCCCAGACACTACTGCTTGGTTCATAAACCTCTTTGCATATCTTTCTTTTGCACCATAGTTCAATGGTAGAAAAAGAAAGATTTAAGTGAACATCACAAATGTTTTTCTATGATGTGACCTCCTATATCTATATTACACTAGTGTGTTTGCCCCTTACAATTGACCTACAGTTTATAATAATATGTCTGTTTTCTGTTACATTGGCAGCTTACAATTTAATCTTGACCATATAGTTAAAGGGTTGCAAGATCCAAAAAATATTTTTTTTGCCAATGGCATGGTTGAGCAAGTGGGTCAAGAATCTACTGGCCCTGAACAAAATGCCTATATTTAAATTTATGTATTTATTTATATTTACTTTAAAGAGACTCACTTTTTCAAGCACTGGCCCGATCAGGCAACTGGTTAAAAATAAATTTGCCCTGCGTATTTTTTTACTGGCCCAAAGCCATCAGGGCAATACTTATTGTTGGACTCTGGGTTGTTAACATACTCATTAGTCTGTTCATTATCTGTAGTAATTACATTTGTAATGGACAGTGTACGTATTTGCTAATAATTCATTTTTTAAATGTGTTTTAATTCAACTATCTATTCCATTTTAGCTGAGTCAAGTTTAGTTCGAGTTAGTCCAGTTTGTGTTCAATCCTAGCAAGGCATTTTGCATCAGTAAAGACAGTGACTGTTGGAACATAACAATTATCTCTGAAAGCAAACCATGACTTTGTTGACATCCAAATAGTTTGTAAAGTTCAAATCACTGTGGTGCTAACAGGAGTGACTCAGATGTGTCCATAATCCAGTTTAATCAACCAGTGTGTCGTGTCACTGCTCAGAAAGTGAGTCCTTAGGTTAATAATACTTAATGAGCAGCTCCAGCATTTGTGTCATCAGAATGACTCTTCTGTGTCTTAAATCCAGACTTAACTGTCCAAGATCACAGGTTTCTATTTCTGACCTCTGTCTCAGGGTGGATTTTTTTTACCGCAAGTACACAGTGTAATGGCTGGCACAGCAGTATGGCGTCTGAATCCATGTGACATAATCTGTTATGACTTTTAAGGTGTTCCGACATGGCGATCGATCGCCTATTGAATCGTATCCCAAGGATCCTCATGGGGGGGACGTGTGGGCTCAGGGCTTCGGACAGCTCACTGAGGTACTGGGTACTGGGTACTGGGTACTCTTTCTACTTTCAACTTTATTTTTGTCCCTGGAGGGCAATTGCTTTTACAGCAAGGCATACAATAAATGAAAAAAACATGGAAATACAGTAGAGAAGGACACGTGGGAGGTTTCCTGAATACCAGTGGGCTAGAAGTCCAACAATATTTACTAGTCATACACAACAGCAAAAACAAAAAAACAAAAAACTAATTGAAATAATCGAAAACACAATATTTTAGAAAACGGTTTGATGTTTTTTAAAATGCTGTTGTGTTTTCTATCTTACTGACTAAGTACATGGAAGGCACAAGTCTAAGCTCCTTTTGTATCTCTGTATAGGTGCAGTAGCTTAGATATGGTGTAAAAATATATTTCACTTATGTTATAACATAAAATCAGTTTTAAGTCTTGAGATGGAAGAAAAGCTTGTCAAAGACTTTTCCTTACAGTATATTCCTTTCCTACTGTGACATCGTTCTGCTCTCTGGCAATTAGCCGGTTTACAGTGAATGAATCATTTATGGCTCTAGGAGGCCCTGTAGTTTGTGTTATTTTATGTAAATGAGTTGAATTGGACCTCAAATCTGCCAAATATACAGCAAAATGTCAGTTTCGACAAAGATTAACCAAAGATTTTCCTTTCAGCTGGGCATGAAACAACAGTTTGAGCTGGGCAGCTTTCTAAGGAGGCGTTATGGCAACTTTCTCAGCGAGGACTACGACAACAAAGAGGTAGGTGTTTTCCTGGATGCAGACATGTACTGTATGTACAGACATGAATGTGTGTGTGTGTGTGTGTGTGTGTGAATTTCTGTTTTTTCTGATGTCCCCCCTGTGAGCATGTGTGCTTCAGTGTCACCTAATGCTGTTGCCATGCGTGCCCTCGGCCCAATCATGTGCCAGCCATCGTCTGTATTAGATGTAACAACATACACTAAGTTAATGAGCATGAATCATATTGGTGATATAACTGCCATGGCCTTGCAATTTGCTGTAACATGTGGGATAATTTTGCCTCTGGGCTCCGTGTACAGTGCAGTTGGCAGCATGTATGTTGGGCTGCATGCTCAGCAAACTGTCACGATGATCTGATTTCCGCTTTCTTTTGCTGTCTGTTTTCTTTACACTCGCTGTCTTCCTTCTTTTTTTTTACCTCGCTTTCTATTACCTCTCTCTTTCTCTCTCTACATCCTTGCATTTAGTCCTCTTCTTCCTCTCTTAAATAACACACAATTACTACAAAAATAACAGCTCTTCTTAGTACCTGTCATTGGCGATTTGTCGCCCAAGTCTCTGTCAACTTGTTCCGTACCTTTCCACCACCTGCCATGTCTGTTTTAATTCGACAACAACAAAAAGTGGGGGAGAAGCATTCTCGGCATCACAGGAACATCCAACCTTATCAGCGTGATTTACTGTGTGCAAAAACCTGACACGGGGTGATGGAGAAATATAGACGAGCGAAGGCTGATGTCAAAAGAGATCACAGTAAGACGGATCTTTCCCCCCTCCCTCTCTCATCCATTTGGATCTCTTCTCACTCCCCTCCTTTTCATGTTAAGGGAATATTATAAAATCATCATATATAAAATTATGATACACTGCTGCTTTGCTGGATGCATTCATTTTTGCATCTTTATTTTATTTTTTTTAAACTATTCACTTTCCAAATGCAATTCTTTTTTAGTTTCCAAGTGCATTTCCACTTTCTATAAAAGGTAAGTCTGATTGTTTAATTTGGAAGAACACAGTAGGAATCCGTGCCAGACCGAATACAATGGATGCACTTTAACACCATGTTCCCACCATGTTTTCAACAGTTATACGTGAGGAGCACTGACTACGACCGCACTCTGATGAGTGCCCAGGCCTGCCTTGCTGGGATGTTCCCCCCAACCAGACGCCTGCCTCCCATCATGCCCCAGTTACTGTGGCAGCCCATTCCAGTGCACACCATCCCCAGGGCCCAGGACAAGGTGGGCTGCTGAGCCACATCAATATTTCCTTTCACACGGCAGCCACACACAGCCGAATAGAAACTTGTACAAGTTAATATGAGTCTCTCTCGCTCTGTGTTGCTGTCTGTGTTCACCTCAGCTATGAACCTGCTGTGCTGAAATTCCCTTCTGTTTTAAAGTGTGAAATGAACATATAATTGTGCCCAGAAGACTTGCAGTACCTGCAGTTAATGTGCATTATTTCCACTGATGTGCTGTTGTTTTCGATTTCTCAAGCTGTTGAAGTCTCCAGGCAAAGACTGTCCAAGGTTCAGAGCACTGATGACGGAGACCATTGAAAGCGAGCACTACCAGAAGTTCCTAAGGGCTCACCAGGTAAGACAAACCACAGAAGAAGTCATCTAAATACACTGTAGCGTAACTCATCCTCCGTGTCTGTTCAATGACTTGAACGTTCTACTCACAGCTCAGTTTGTGTTAAACATCACTAAAAACTTGTTTGTAACTCTGTTGTTTTTTATCATTAGAATGATATAATCAGAACTCCTGTGAATAATTCTCCTGTGAACTTTTTTCTCACCTCAGCTACTTCTTTTCTTCTTATCCGAGCCTTGATTTGTAAACACTGTGAAATGCACATTTGTGTAAAACAGTGAAATATATATTTCGCAGTTGCTGGTGCCAACGTTATCAGCACCTCCAGTGGACGTGTTAGTTATGCTGTAGACA